>NW_024518429.1:102500-187500 GCF_017590135.1 Pyrgilauda ruficollis
GACATTTGTGAATGCTGTATCCTTTTTGTTCCTTTGATGCTTATTTCTAAAGCTCACACTGTTCAGTTAATAACAGGTCTTAAAAATGTTTCTTGTTCCTGTGTAATCACATTTTACAAATTTAATCTCTGGCTGTAATTTAAATCCAAACATAAGAAACCCTTATTTTCCTTTTACTGTACTTTGTTTTACTTCCAAGAAAAACAGTCTACAAAAAGAAATGAAAAAATAGAACATCTATAAGCTGCTGACTATTTATCTGCAATATGTTAATGAGCAAGAAAAGATTTGGTTTTTATAAGGAGATCCATTTACTACCAAGAAATCACGAAGTATTCCCTTTTATTAAGATCTTTGTGTTAAGAATGAACCTATTACCAGAACCCACCCTGAGGGTTATTTATATTATACATGCACATCTACCCACAAAAAAAAAATAAGTATATACATTTATTAAAAATTAAAGCAACAACAACAAACCCCCAAAAACCCAACTAAAAAAACTGGCATCATGGTGTACTTAAACATAAAACTGAGGATTTAATTAACTAATAATATGCATGTATCATAACAGACTTAAATTATAACAATTTAAATGTTGTTATATATTTCAATAACTCACATGCAGTAACTTCATGCATCTTTAAGTGTTTGTAGCATATTTATAGCAGGTGTCTGCATTTAACTCTTTATAGGCTGTTTGCAATATTAGGTCACATGATTTGGCCTATTGCAGGACTTTGTAGCTATTGTTGTGGCATTTCAGGTTAAGTTTAAAAACTGAAGTATTTAAATGTATCAGCATCCTGAAGGTGATTTCAAAACTACAATACCCAGTTCAAGTTTCATGCCAGAATTTATTAGCCTTATTTCAGGATTCTGATGTAAATAGAAAAAATTGAGATTTCCATGGATTTCCTTATAAAAATGTTTATTTGGGATGACAAGCATATTTCTTAAAAGAATGCTTTGTTTCCCTTTTTTTGTTTTAATTAAAAGCTGAAATTTTGATTCATTTTCAAAATTAAAAACTAGGCTTTTTAAATTTCCTTTCTTTGCTTGTGACATTGATTCAATCAAAAAGACACTTGAATGAATTCAAAGTCACATATAACTTTTTTCTCTTTGTAATATTATTTGCAGAAGTTATATTTTAGGCTGGGTCATAACTGCTCCATTTATACTCCTGCTAGTGTCAAATAAATGAGGCAGAAAAGGGTACTAATCTGAGCTTTCCATTCACTAGCTGATTTCAGCATGTTCTCAATTTAGTGATGCTGGCTCCATTTTAGGTTATCTTTTATGCATTTCCCCTTTAGATAAAATGCCATCTTCCTTCTACTATGACTTCTTTGCTCCTCCACTTGTCTTCTTAATGATGGGGCATTCAAATAAAGACAACTGTCCAGTTGATAAGGATGTGTCGAGGATGCTGAGGGCTATGAGCTGTGTTAAGTTTGCTTGTAGAATAGCGGAATGCAGCAGGTTCCTTTTTGTACTGCTTATGTTGTACTTAAGGAAAAATAATTACTTGCATTGTGAAATGTTAAAATGTATAAATGCATATATATGTATTGTCCTAGTTTTTGAATTGGAAAATATGAAAAAAACACCCTCCTCTCTCACACACACACACACACACACACATACACACACCAAAAAAAACAATACAAAAAACCCACAACCCAACAAAATACCAAGACTAAACACAATACAAAGGGGGACTACTTTTACTTGCAAGTGCTAATCTGTATTGTATCATGATTAAAACACTAGAAACAGTTCTAGACCTGGACATAACAATATTGGAAGAACTGTAGCCATGTACTTAAAAGAATACCATGGATTTCAATCATGTTTCATCACCTCTTACCTCTCTAATTCTGACACCTTTCCCAGGTTGTTTGGGTGAAGTTATCAGATGCCTGCCCTGAGACCTCTAATTAATAATCATTTAGGGAATTTGTCTGTCTAGGCCTGTTTTAATAATGTTTCCTAGCTAAAGCTTTGGAGGGTGTTTCGATTGTGGTTCAGATGTCACTTGGATAACACACTTCAGCACCTGGGCATCCTAAATGGATATAGAAACCAATTTACTTTACATATAATCTTCTTAGAAAATTCACTTCATTAGGTGTTCACATGCTTTCCCAGTTAGTAAAGGGGAGTGTAAAACCTCTGTGTATGACCAGGCAGAGAGTCAGCATGGATATTAAACTTTTCAGGGAATAGAGAGTGCTTTTGGGATCACCATGGCCTTTCTAGTATGGTCCTGTAAGGGGATTCTTAGTTGCTGTGGGCTGTGAAGCTGCTGGGTAGAAATCTCAGGTAAGTTTTTACATGTATTATAGCAGCTTTCAGGGCTCCTTAATTTATGCTTTTGATTAAGGCAGTCTGTTATCATCCAGGCATAAAAGTAGACTGCAGTCACCTTTTTCATACTCTCCCTAGACCAGGAGGTGTACCATGATTCCCTGAGCACAGAAAGATTGCTTGCTCTGAGCAGCACAGATGCTGCTGTCAAAATTAAATCAGTATGAATTAGTTTATCTGACTGCGCAGGGGTAAGCATCAGACTTGTTCTCCAAGTAACTCTGCTACCTTGTTCCGGCACCTCAATGTTTTTTTTTAATGAGGGGCCCAAAACTGACCAGAGCACTTGAGATGTGGCTTCACCAGTGCCAAGTATGGGGGGAGAATCTCTACCCTGCTCCTGCTGGCCACACTATTGCTGACAAAGGCCAGGATGCCATTGGCCTTCTTGGCTGTGTGGGTACACACTGGCTCATGTTCAGGCAGTGCCAGTCAGCACCCTCGGGTCCTCTCCTGATGGGCAGCTTTCCAGCCACTGCCCCCAGCCCATAGCATTTCCTGGGGTTGTTGTGCAGGACCTGGCCCTTTGACCTTTTGAACCCTATACCACTGGCCTCTGCCCATTGATCCAGCCTATCCAGATTCATCTGTGGAGCCTTCCTGTCCTCCAGCACTCCTGTCCAACTTGGTGTCATTCACAAACTGTCTGAGGGTACACTCATCCCCTCATCCAGATCACTGATAAATATATCAAACAGGAATGGCCCCAATACTGAACCCTGGGGACCACCACTCTTGACCAGTTGCCAGCTAGGTGTAACTCCCTTTACCACCACTCTCTGGGCTCAGTCATCCAGCCAGTTTTTCATACAGTGAACAGTCCAGCCATCCAAGCCACCAGCAGCCAGTTCCTTCTGGAGCATTCTGTGGAAGACGGTGATAAAGCCTTTACTAAAGTCTAGGTAGACAACACCTACAGACCTTCTCTCATCCAAAATGCAGGTCACCTTGTCATAGAAAGAGTCTAGGTTGGCCAAGAATGACCTCCATTTCACAAATCTTTGCTGGCTCAGCTGGATTCTCTGGTTGTTCTGTATGTGCTACCTTTTTTATTTTATGGAAAACGTTTTGACATATGGTATAGGCCGACTTAACATCCCTGCTGCATGAACCATCATCCTCACACCCAGTGGTGTGTGTTGTGCTATTGGGTGGCAACATGGAATTCCCTGCATTATCTGGGATGGGGTCCTGTCATTTAACATGGTTTTGATCCCTAATGAACAACCTCTGCCTCTTGTGCATAGGAAAAGAGAAAATAGGTTGCTGTCCCTATACTGGAAAAGAAAGTAATTATAATTCTTGGTAATTTCTCATTACATATGGCATGACTCATTTTATTACTAATTTTGTTTAGCTTTGAAAATGTATGCAGTGCTTTGCAAAATACTACATGAGTATCTCCTGCACTTTGCCTTCTAGGCAGCAGAGGACTACCATTCCCTCTTTTTCTATTCTGCTACATGGAGATAAGAAGTGCCAGATCATGTAACTGTACTTTCAAAAAATGTGATCAATAATAAAGGTTTATTTCTTTATTTCAAAGTGTCCTGTTCTTTGACTTTGAACTCTTGCTACAGGTCTCAGTCAGACTGGGTGAGGCATCTCTGTAAGAAGGTCATTATCAAAACAATATATTTTGAGACATTATCAGTTCTATTTCAATATAGTTTTCTAAATAGAAATAATATATATGTGTATTTACTTCCTACACCAGCTCAGTAATTTCTCTGCATTAAGAAGGTGTGTAGTACTGTGGAGTACAAGTGTTTTGTACTATGTAGCTCATGCAGTATACAACAAAACTGGGAGCTGCAGTCAGACAATGCAGCCTTTTTTTTCAGTCAAAATGATAGTAGTCAGAGAAAAGGGGAACTCATCAGCTTTCACATTTGTGTATCAAGAAACTCAAATGATGGGGGATGGTTTTGGGTTTTTTTAACACCATCTCAGAAGAAAATGTACCATTTTCCTTCATAGTAAAAAGACGGTATCAGTAGTTTAAGAATTGGGGTTTTTTTTCCTTAGCTGTGCTTTATACTTTAATCCAAGGTAAATAATTTTAATTAATAATTTTAATTAGCTGATCACATTACTTTCTTTCTGTGACACATTAAAATTTTTCAGCAGTGTTAAACTTGCTAAATTAACCTAGAAGTGAAGAGCCACTTACAGACATGCAGTCTTTTATATTATAAGTGTTTTCTTCTTTGTGATTGTGTTTAAATTCTTCCATTGCCTGTCTTTCTAGCTCAAGGAAAGGTAATGGTGCCCTGTCTGCAAAAGCATTAATACCTAGTTAATTTCTCATTTTAAAAAACCACAAAAAGCAATTTAATTTTGTTTGTTAAAAATGAGTTCTAGCAATATGGGAAAAGTTTCCCAAAATTTCCTCTCAATTAAAAGAATTAATGGAGCTGAAACAGAGGAAAAAATATTTCTATACGCTAAGACAGGAATCTAACATTTACATGAAGAAAGATTGTCACTTTATCTTCAAGTGCTAATGTAATGACATTCAAAAGATAATAGATGCCATGATCATCATGAAAAAAATTTGGCCTATTATAGGCAATGGCATTTTTTGCAGTATGGTTATTGTACAGATACCTAATGCAGGATAAAATCTTTACTGCAACCCCATATGATAGATAAAACGACCACAATCCATTAAGGATTAAACTATGCAGCTGCATCTCTAACACCATCCATAGATAACAGTCCAAACAAGATATTTAGTCTAAAAAATGCATAAATACATATTTATGATTTTGCAAAGCTCCTTAGAATGGTCTCTCTGCACCATTTGTCCTCCCTGAGACCATTGTTCAACCTTCCTGAGCCCTTAAGTTTTGGGTAGGTTCATACTAGATTTCAACTCTGACAAAATTTCTTCACTAACTAATAGTTCGTCAAGAATGTTGGGCCCCTCTCTACAAGAAAGACATTGAGGGGCAGAAGAGCTTCCAAAAAAAGAGTAATGAAGTTAGTGAAGTGCCTGGAGTGTCTAATTAGGAGTGACTGAGGTGTGCAGGAGGCTCAGAAGACCTTATCACTCTCTACAACTACCTGAATGCAGGTGGTAGCCAGGTGGAGGTCACTCTCTTCTCTCAGCCAGTACCAGGACAAGAGGACATAATTTCAAACTGTGTCAGGGGACGTTTAAGTTGGACATTAGAAAGAATTTCTTCACAGAAAGGGTGATTAAACATTGAAATGGGCTTGGTGGAGTCACCATCCCTGGAGGTGTTAAGAAAAGACTGGACATGGCATTTAGTGCAGTGGTCTAGTTGACATGGTGCTGATTGGAAAAAGGTTGTAGTCGATGATCTCAGATGTCTTTTTCAACCTAATTGATTCTGTGATTCTGTATGGTGATTAGAAACATGGATTAGTGGTGGACTTGGCAGTGCTGGGTTAAATGGTTGGACTCGATGGTCTTAAAGCTATTTTCTAACCTAAACATATACATGACTGTATGGCTATAAATCCATTAAACTCGTCTAGAGGATATTTTATGTTTCGCCTTTCAATCATGGTAGAAAATACCTATATATTGCAACATATTCAAATGGAAGTCTTCTATAAACACTATCCTGAATTCTCAAGAAACAGCATTCAAAGTATTTTAGTATTCAAAACAGTAGAGAAGTAGACTTTCTCTAGGCTGATTTTGTAATTAGCTTTCAGAAATTTCTAACAATATCTCACGAGGAGTAAATTTAGTAAAAACTACAGACAGAGAAATCTTTCCACAGGCAGCAGGATGTGGGTTTGCCAGTAAATTTATGCTAACATTAACCACTAACTGTTTTTCTGTTAGGATTTTCTACATCACCTAGTCCTGTATTACCTATGGAAGGCAGTCACACTATGGTCCATTTCATTCATATTCAGAAAAACACTCCCCACTTGAGTAAATGTATGTCAATCCAGGTGAGCAGAAAAAAATACACAATTCAACAAAAAATTTGTAAAAAAAGCATAAACCATTGCATAACTTACAGAGAATTATATAGTTATTGTATGTTTAATGGTATAAACCTGCAAAATACATTCCTCCATTATAGCTCTAATTTTTTTCTTCTTGTCTCTTGGTCCCTTTTGAACAGACATCTAAAAAGATTCTCAACAGATTAGGGTGGCAGGATGATTTGTACACTTTTATACACTTGAGTATTTCTTACAGGACTTGTGAAGTATCACAGTAAGGCAAAGAACAGATGTCACATATGAAAGCATGTTAAACATTTGGGCAGAGTTTTGTCAAAAAACATACCTCTTAGGCAGTGAGATTATATTTTTATTAGGATTGAATCTTTATGACTTTATAGACAAGGAACTGGGGTTTTTTTAGTATAGGTGATTTTACAGGCTCCACATGCAGAAGCTCATGCTCTACCATTCAACAGTTCATTTCTAGCATTTCTAGGTCAGAAAAAAACACTAGTTCCTTTCTGTTGCAAGGAATAGAACCATAGGTATTGGATGATGTGTGGGCAATAGAAAATTTATCCTTTGGAACGACCCAAAACCATCTGGATACCTGCATAAATCAAAGCATGCAGAAAGGTATTACTCTGTCTGTGCAACACCGCTTAGCTTCAAAGAACTGTACGGCTTCCTTGCATCCTGCTTCCCCCACCCTTTGGTCTCCTGCACTTCTCTTTCTTTGCTCTTTAAATAGCAACAGAACAACTGAGTCCTGCAGGTCCTGATGAGATAAGGCAGCCTTTCTGCAGCAACAGCTCACACAGCCCTGCTCTGCAGGTTCCCTTACTACAGACTCCCATGTTCCTAATACATCTCCTGGTTCTGAGACTTGCCCATTTAGCCAGAATCCCATCTTTGCTGTTGCCGCTAGAGGGATCTGTGCAGTTGGCTCCTGTTCCTTTCCCTTGCCTCAAACTGGGGGGAAGGCCAAAGCAAGCTTACCTGAGTACTGGTTCAAAAATTTCATTTTTTTGTTTGTTTTCTTTTTTCGTTTGTTGTATTCTTGAGTCTGATAATACAATGTGCATTATTTATAACTTTGTTTCCTGTTAAGTTAGCTTTAAAACATTAGAGCTAAATTATATCTATTCATCAATTATTAAATCTTGATTTGTGTCTGTGGCACCCAGGGTTTCCATACAAACAGAAGGCAGGATTCCTATACTTTGAGGTCAAACAGAGCTGTACATTATTGCCATAACTTTGGTCCTGTCATTACCAAATTACCTCTTAGTTGCTTAAGTATAGAACTGAAAAAATAATTATATATTTCTATGCATGAGCAAATGGCATGAAAATTGCTTTTTCAAATGTACATCCTGAGGGGAAAAAAGCGAACATAGCTCTTCATATATGACAGGAAAGGATTAGTGGTTTATACATACCAGCTGTGAAAAGTAGATCTTGGTATTTTTATACTTACTATATCATAAGATGTGCAGTCTAAGTCAGGGGCTTTTTGAAATTTTAAAAAATATATTTAAAGATTCATTTTTGATATGTGATTGAAAGGGGATGTTATAGCTTTTGTTTTTTCTAGCTGATAATCAAATTAAACAGAGAAGAGGATTAAAAACTGAAAAATTATAAAAATGTTTTTGAAGTTGCCAGAGAACACTATCACTGCTACTGTGGGAACATTGTTTGAGGAAGCTGGTAAGAGCCGAAAAAATTCAACATTTCCTTGTTTGAAACTTCTTGTAGGTCAATAGTGACTGAAAATAATTACATTGGATTGCAGCTTCAGTCCAGTTCTTAGTGGACAAGTGTCCGTGTCACAAAATCCACCATTGCAATTGGCAATAGTTGGCAGGCTCAGCAGAGAAGTCAAGGATTGAATGGGCATGGAAATTAAGCTATTCTCCTGCCCCTAATTGTGGTCCTTTCAAGTCATCATTGAGGAACATTGTTTGGGAAAAGTTGCACAGCCCTTGGCAATGCTGAACATGCCCTGTGGATAAATATCAAATTTCCATCTCCAAGGTCTTAATATGGTACATTTTGCAGCCTTAAAAGTCACACAGGGGTGGGGGAGCTGAGGGAAAAACACTTTTTTTTTTCCCTGTTATAGAAGTAATATTTTATTTTGAAAAAGAAAACCCTCTGTAGAAATTAAGAATACAGTCCTTCTTCCAAAATGCTACCCTGCATTCATACATATGAACTAAAACAAGACAAGTGCAGTGGGGTTTATTTTTTTAATGAATCCGCCTTACTGTTTTTTGTTCACTATGTACTTCAGTATAAAAGTGATCCTGTTGTTTAAGTGATCCTAAGCAACCTTTGGATACAGCACTGGTGGCCTGATCGATATGCTAGGACCACTTGTACTCAAGGACATTGCTGGAGCCATGAGACAATACAGGAATCAGACATTCCCATTAGCTTCTTATGGATTTCAATAGGAACTTCTACTTAATATTGGATAAGAAAAAAATTTTTAGACTAATTCCAATTGGAACTGGACAAAAAAATCCAAAACCTGTGGGCACTATCAGCTTATTTTCCCTTCCATAGAAACAATAATATTTTTCTACTTTATTTCAAAATGGGTTTATAGGTAAATAAAATATGTCAGCTTCCTAGCCACTCAACAACTACAGTAGCTTCTATTCTTTTTAGACTGATGAATTTTGATTTTCTTTTCAGTGAAGAGTAAGATGCAAATAACATGGCTTTTCTGAAAGCTGGCTTATTTTAGTGGATTTCAGTTTAGGTGACTGTAATGACTGACACACGGACTCAGGCCAGGAGGGAATCTGAATAGTTTATTCAAAAGAAACAAGCTGGTTTCATACACTTTTTCAAAGCACAGTATTTCCTTACATGTAAGGGTAATTCTTACATGTTTGGGTTTGGTTTGCATCTTCTTTAATGTTGTTTAAAAGCCAATAAGCACACAGGTTATTGTTGTACCCATGGCAATAATAAGCATATACCCACTGCTCTGCTCTGAAAGTATTTTGCTTTTTTTGTGTGATTATTTATTGGACATGTGAGACCATATTTTTCTAATGTTTTGTTCATATATAACAGAATAATTAAATTTCTAATCTGCTTTTCTTAATGAGACAATAATACATAAGAAGTTTGCAAGTGACTTGTTAGTGGAACCAACTTCTTATTGAAAACAAGTTTGTCAGTACTTGTGACATAGAAACTTGAAACAAAACACTAAATGGAAATACAATGTTAAATGTAGTTTTTGTTTTTGAAAATACATGATTTCTTGCCTCTTGTTGGGTACCAATTGTATAATCTGGCATATGAGTTTGGAGTTTCATGCATGGTCTGACAAGTTTTCTAAGGTAAACCACCAGAGAGAAGTTTTTTTCAAAGAGTTCCTGGGTAAGTCTACATGTCTTAGTAGACTTCAGTGTCATGCCTCCATGAAACTTTGACTGATTCAGCTTCCAGCACTCCTGACTGCAGGTTCTCTTTTACCATTGAGACAAAGTCCATGCAAAAGAATTGTAAAGACTTTCTGAGATCAATTGGAATTCAATGCTAAATCCCCCAAGAGACCCTGTTCTTCCTCAAGATTTCCAACGTGCTGCAGCAACTATCCTCGGGTAGCACAGCCAAGGGCCCAAAAGCAAGCATTATCTACCTTTTCCCAAAACATCTGCGAATGATCCACAGATCTTCGAACCAAACCAGCCAGAACAATGTTTCCATCACTAAGTACTGACAAGGTATAGTCAGTTAATTGGTGTTAAACCACATAGTTATGGTAGTTTAGTATAGCTGACTATTATTATATTCTGATACCTGAATTTGCATTTATTCTTTCCTTTGTTTGCTCCTTTGACTCAACATATGACCACAAAAGTCTTAATAACTGTACTCATACAGAGGGTTTGGTACTTGCTGCTACTGTGCATTGGGTTGTTTGGGTAGGGGGAACAGTTGCCTCTTCTATAAAAATATTTTTGAGAATCATACATTTTTAATCCATATAAAGAAAGTTATATTCATGTTTGAGAGATAAATAGAGTGTTGAGGAAGATGAGGAAAAACTGTGATCTGAAAAACAAAGGCACAACTCTTCAGCCTTTTTTCAACTGTAGTACAGCTATTTTCTTGACCTCTGCTGATGTATATGGCTTTGGGTAATTTTTAGGTCTTTGCTCTATTTTCATCATTGCTCAAAATTTATATCATCTGGCAATAAAATTTTAAAATTGTTCAAATTGTCATATTCTTCTTGAGGGAGCATTAATTAGAATGTGAAAAAGTGTAAAAGCTCTGTAGCAGAAAGATTTATCTTAAAACATTGATAACAGAAAATAAATTTCTTATACAATTTTCCCTCTATGGTAATGATTGAATATGGCACTAAGGTGACAGTACAAAACAATTCTTTATGGACTCAAATAGGCACCACAAAATACTGTTCTCAAACTTGGTCCAAATCAGCACCTTTCATAACTGGCCCTCCCATGTACTTCTCTTTTTTGACTGCTCTTTATCATCATTTCTTGTTTTGGTCTCCGCTTCACTATATTTAATAGTTTTGTTCAGTAATGAGATAAACATTTTACTATATTCCAAGGTCTATATTTTATTGTCCTCTTGTACTCCACCTGACAAAGCCAGGGTGTTAATTATCAGATTCCTGCTTGTTTGTCACCTTTCTTTTGTCTGATGATACTTTGAGACTCTTCTCTGCATGCAATCAAATTTCTGAAATACTCATTAAAGAAGAACTCTGCCTAAATCAAAGAGATATTTCAGTGAAACTCCTCAGTGAGATCAGATATACTACTTGCTAAGGTTTTATGATAGAAATTAACATTTCTTTTCTTATTCTAATTTTCTAGAGCCATGTATTTATTTGGAATACCAACATAATGTATCGTGTATTCCTTTATCTTTTTTCAAGAAACAATTGAATTTTATGCATGATACTCCACCCACACACATTGGATGCCACCCATTTGTGAATTTCTTTTTCCTCACAAATATAGTAGGAACTGCTGCATCTCAACAATTTCTATGTGCTCCTCATCTCAGGAAATTGGGGTTGTCTGTAGCACCATGAAGTTACTGCTGGCAAATGATGGCAATTTAATTTGTAACCTATAAACACATATATTGCACAGGGTAAGTGCATTGGTTCTTATGTCTTTTTAAACATTTGTTTCTCTGAGCAACAACAATATTAATAGTGTTTTTCCTTCATTTATATTTCTGTTTCTGTCATCTATTAATAATCATGTCCATTCAGACAGACTTATTCATGATTTCAGTAATATAAAATCAAATGGTCATAAAATACAAAAAAAAAGGATGAAAATAAAGGTTGTTTGTGGTTTCCATGGTTCACTCTAAGAATAATAAGAAAACTTAATGATGGTTGATGCTAAGAAAGGTAGAAATTGAGGTGTCAATCAATTGTGAGATATTAGAAATTAGGCACCTAAATTCCTTGAATAATCCTAATTTAATTTGGGAAGTTTAGTGGTAACATTTAAAATCAGTTCACTTAGAAACTGTAAATATTAAATTCTAAAAAAAGTTTTTCTCTTCATAAAACAAATCTATATTTGTTGATATAATTTGCATCTGTTTTATAGAATCACACTTCGATCTGTTTCAGTCTACCTATAAAAAAGATGTTAAATCTTTGATTAAAAAATGAATATTCAAAATAGGTAGATGGATAATTCTAGCAGCTTCTTATGGTTATTGATCAGCATAATAGCAAGACGTTTGCAGTCTCTGAAATGAAAATGGAGTATATCCCCAAAATAACACCAGATTGCACAAAGGATATATAAACACCAAAGCACCCAATGAATCTGAAAAAAGCCAATTTTGTTTATAGTTCTATCATTCAAAGGTTGAAACATTGAAATTATATATGCCAAACAAACTATTTGCAAAGTGGAGAATGTTTCTGTTTTGATCATTCTCATTTCTTTACTTAACTTCCTAAAGATTTCCACATTATAATACAGTTTCATATTTGACTTTTTCAGACTTGGCAACTTCTGTCAAAAATCAGAAAAGCCACTGACTTTTGTCAACAAGATATTTTGAAAGCTCTTGAATAATTAGAAGACAGCGTCAACAAAACCAGACTAGTAAGAACAGTGGTAGGGAACTTGAATATGGTTAAGATTCCTGAATCTTAGCCCTGTGCATTGACCATGTCATACTGAGACCATGTCATCCATTATATAGTCCTCTGCATTATCTTTGAGTACTTCAGATGTCATGCATGCTACCATGAGATTGGTCAACTGCCTATTGTTGTGAACACCAACTTTTCAACATCATTTACTCTGCAGCTTCCTTGATGGAGTTTCTGCAGACTATGATGATTTGCAGCTTCACTGTGGTGTTTATGGGCTCAATAAAGAAAAGGTTCTAAAAAGATTATGGGCACTGAAAAAGGAAATACAACCTTTTCTTCAGGAGCACAGAGCAGAACAGACTAAACATTTTTGGAATTTCTTGCCTGCCACAAACAGATGATGATTCCCCACAGACATTCTTACTTATTTTATACCCTCAACAAAAGTCTTTAGGGCTTGAATAAAAATTTCAGATATATAACAAGCCATCTTCTCTTTACACAGGAAGTTTGATGCTTTGTGGCAAGATCTTGGAAGACAGGGAATGTCTTATTTTCAAACTTTAAAGAGCAGCAAGACATAGAAGTAGCTGATATTTAGGCCTACGTTTCATTGGAGGTATCAGTGAACTAATGCACATTTCAGATGTTCCTTTACTCTGCAGGTGAGCTCTGTGTGATACTTGCCTGGTGTTAGCTGCAATTGGAAAGACAGGTCAGGGGAGGACTTAAAAAACTTTTCCTGCTGAAGATGCAGTTGCTTTCAGTGACTTGGAATTTACATTGCAGTTGATTGTAGCATTCTGACTATGTAAGTGTCTTGCACCTTACTTTCAAGTCTTTATATATTTACTGAAAAACTTTATGTAGCTTCTTTTGAGATTTAACTAGCCAAAGCAGTTATGGAAAACTACAATAGCTAGATTTACCTCCTGCACATTTACAGTTGTGGTTAGCCTCTACCTTTGTGCTGCAATCATAAGATGTAGTGACATGAAAAAAGCAAGTCTCAGTTTCAACCTTCCATTACACAATGATTGGGAAAAGGGAAAAATTACTTTAATTTTGAGCTGAGTTCAAAATTTGTAGTGTAGTAGGAGTTGTAGTGCATTTTTGAGGTAAGTAAAAATCAAATGTGTTTCTGCAGAATATGCTTTCTGTATATGGCCATATTTATACAGATCAGGTTGTTCATAATATTTTTGGCAAAGTTACGAAGAGTTTCCTAAGTTGTGATGTGATTTGAATTGCCGGCACATTCCTGAAAGCTGTATGGTCATTTTTGCAAAAGGTCACAAGTATATTAAAGGTTTTAAGTGCAAAGCTCTCAGTTATCTATATCTTCTTGAATTGGATGTAGCAGAGACAGCTAGAGGAAAGGTGATGGGATCAAGATATCCCTCTCCTCAAAAACTCCTACCTGCTGTGTCTGCCAGCACAGTATAAATACACACAGTTGGAGAAAGATCTCGGCAATCTGTGTGAACAGAAGTGTATTAAATCAACCGCTGCACTCTGAAGAGCTGTTGTGCTTTCCATTCTCACTCAGATCCAAAGATAAGACCCCAAGACATTCCTGTATTTGCAATCCTTCAGCTTCCAGGGGCTGCTCTCAACCCATGAGTCAAAAAGCAGGTGCACCTACAAAATTTCTGACAGAGCACTAGGAGCAGCAGCTGCCTTGGCCTGTCGTCTGTGTAATAAACTAGTCCTTACCACTTACTTTAAGAGTCATTGTTTTCTTTTGCAATTGCTAAGTTGCAAGAGTTTTATATGCCAGAGTTAGCAGAAACAGATGTCACCAATGTACTACAGGTGATACACTTTCAACCACAGGTTTTTAATCCACTTAACCAAAACTATATTAAAACTATACCAATGCTCCTCACTTGTTTTTTCTCAGACTCCAGATTTTGTTAAGTTCTTCCACCCTTTTTTAGAAAATGATGCTTTTGATTTTTTAGTTCTTTAATACTCAATGTCGGTTCATTAACTGCTTCTAGCACCAGTTCTCACCTAGTTAGATGAATTCAATGTTCATGTGTGAGTTTAATTTATGAAACCATTAAGGTATTTTCTAAAAACCTTCCTTACAGTATTATCATCAATATGCAGCCTCAATTCCCTTTTTTATTGCATTTTTTTAAAAGTCCTTACATGTACTTCATATAAGATCCAGAGACTGCATTGTTCATGTGGTGTCAATGTACTTGACACTTAGCAAAAAAGATGTCCTTTAGCAAAATGCTGCATCGTGGCTTTGTATCATGGCACAGTGATGCAATGCCATAGAAGCCAGGAAAATGTCAGACTTTCATGCTGTTTCTGGTTTATGCAGTTCTAATGTTTGTCTAAACCTTAAGGTTTAATCTAGTGTCAGCCTCTGCAGAAGGATGCGCTTAATTGGCATCCTAGAAAGACAACGTGCACATTTTAAGTAGGATGATTGCTGGGAAGCACATTCCCAGCAGTACATATCAATTACTCTGGATAAGAGGCACACCTACTTGGTTGAACTGACATGTCTGTTGCTGTCTGTGGCATCACTTCTCCAGGGCAGTTCACAGGCTGGTTTGCACATGCCTGCTGGTGAGAGAAAAGGTAGCAACAGGGGAACGCGGGGTGTGCGTGCTGCCAGACATGCTCTTTGGGAGCATTTCTACCTGCCAACAAGCATTTGGTGGCAGATTTCTGTGGGAGGAGTTCCTATGGAAACAAAACGGATATTTGGTCTCTCCAGCTTGCTCATTCAGTTTGCATTAAGTTCAAGTGGTTTAAACTTAAACTCTTAATAATGCCAGCCCCTATCCCTAAATCTACTCATAGTAGATTACGGATGTGAAACAATATACTGTAAATTCCTATCATCTTTGTTATTTTGCAAGGTACAAACACTTGTTTCCTAGCTGCTGCATTCTGAGAACTAATTCAGTCTATCCATTAACTTGTTGCTTTAAAATATTCTGATTATTAACTTTGTAAAAAAATACAATCCAGGATTGTAGCCACCCATTAATTTCAGCAATGACTGGATAGGAAAATTAATTTTTCTGCCATCACATAATAAGTACTAGATATGACTTATTTCTTGAGGTATTCAGAATGCAGAGGGAAAAAAAATTAAAAAAAAATAAATAACCACTTATCAATTAAATATAGTGAAGTCCAGAAGTAAGATCTTTTGTTTGTTTGTTTATTTACGAGGTTGAGAAAAAGATTAGAATACATGGTAAGTAACAATAATTAAGGAAGGTAGAGATAATAATTATTTGCCCTACATTGTGTATGTATGGTGTCTAATTACAAAATAGTTAGTTTTGCTATATAATTTATTAACATTAATATAGTAATTATTTGAAGTAATGTGTATCACATTGTGATATCATAATCCTTTGCTCTACAGATGTTTCTGTTAAGTGTCTGCAGATCATTTCACATCACATGATGTTAATATGATATACAGGAAGTGCTTTTCAAAAGACAAAAAGTGTTAGAAAAATAATGGTTGCTTATATTTTTCTTTCATTTACTTAAGCTTAACAGAGTGAAGAAGTGTGTCAGGTTTGTTTCAAGATTTTTTTTCCCAGGAAGATTGAATGTGAATCTAGCATGCAGATGGCATGTAATTGCATTTCCTGCATTGTTACTATATGGGTTTCATTACTTTTTCACAGCAATGCACTGAGATTTAATCACCCAAGGCTAGCATTTGCTGGTAAGATGTGTGCATCTAGCAGTCTTGCTCAACGGTCAGGGAGCTTACCCCTTGCCTCACGCACTCCTTCCATTATTGCTGTACCATATGTTCTTTACAAATCCAAACAGAAGAATCATAAGCACTAAATTTACCTGGGACTAAGCTGAAGCATTCCAGACAGTTACTAAAAACCACAGTAATACTTCTCTTGTCGTCTCGCCTCTGGAGATTTCTTTTGTCTCTCTGTTCTGCCTAAGACAAGTAGTTATCAAACTGAACTTCTAGAGTGCAAATTAGGGTTATCCCTTTTTGAGAACGTACTTGCTCATTCTGACTGCTTGTGAAACGAGCTATGAAATTTGCTTCATCTCCCCTGATGTTTACACAGGTGAGAAAGATTTTCCCACACTTGTGTGTATCTATGATTTAACTACGAATGACATTGTACTTCTCTAACATTAACCCCTTAATCTAGTACATTTCTACAAATAACCACCTGTAGTCAATTCTTTATTCATAAGCCTTATCTGTTGTTACAGTATATAATCTGTGAGAATGCCCTAATTTTTATCATTCTCTAAGCCTGTCATCATGGCTGAGACAAGGCTTATCCCTCTGAGCAGATGAGATTAGTCGATCATGTTGAAATCAGAAGAGGGATTATAATGCTTGTAATACACTGAGTCAAATTAAATGCATTTTGTTTGTACATCAGAAGATCTTGTTGCTAAGGCTTTGGTGTCTTCCGCTGACTATAAATTGCCAATAAAACGTATGAAGGATGGGTATGGAAATGAAAAAATGAAAAGTCAAGCAAAAAGCAGAAACAAATAAAAATATTTGGTTTATTTAGCCTGGTAAATTAAAGGAGTAACTGTTCTGATGTTACCACTACCAACAGCATTTTCACCAAAGACACACAATGATCTACATTGCAAGTTATTAATTTTAATTTATCTTTAAGCAACTCCAAGGACATCTTTTTTTTTTCTGAGCAACTTCTTGCCTCTTCGTATTTACCCTTTTTTAGGCAGGTTACCTTTGCCCTGACTGTTTTGTCAGTATGCAGCATAAACACAGGGTATTTTTGGGCTATGATGCATAAGAAAGAAGATACATATACATCAGAATATATCTATCATCTATATATCTGAAATAAAGCCATAAAATTATGAATCAGCAGGTCAAGTTATTCCTTCTACTACCCCACCTGGTGCTTCTGTCATACCAGAAACACACCAAATACAACAACTACAGCTATTCTTAGAGAATAGAATTTATATAGAAGCATACTTCCCAGTAATAGTCACCATTTTTTATTTTGATTCTTCTGGATGAACATTCAAAAGCTGGGATACTTATCTCAGCCTTCTCTGGATTGTCTGAAACACGCGATTCAGAAATTGAGATGAAAATATCAAACAAACAAGATTATTTGTTCCAAGTCCCATTCAGAAATTTGAGAGTGAAAAGTATTATCAAAAACCTTGAAGGAAAACTGAATGTAAGATTAGGTGGGAAGCATACATGTGGTATGAGGATGTCTTCCCTTTTTAGCCTTGGGGTAAAAGAATGGTCTATTATTTGGCTTCTAATTAGAGATAAGATCTGATTGAGTGGAAATATACTCAATTCAGAAAGGACAATTGCATCAAATGTCACAAGGTGATTTCAATTATGCTTGTAAAAACTAGCGACAATAAAACTAAGCTTTTGACAGCAACGGGAGGAAGCAATGCCTAAATTAAAGGAGTTGAGATTTCTCCCAAGTTTAGAAATCCTTGTGTTTTGGTAGGTTCTGGTGGAATGCAATCCCCTGCATGCCTGCTGTAAACAAAGGCTCTTAATTATCTGAATCTCTTGGAGCCTATAATACAATCTTTCTGGAGCTGTATTAAATATGTGAGAGCTATGAGATTTCTACATAAAGTAGCTTATAGACAGCTTGGACCACACAGGTTTGCTTTCATCTCCAAGCTATTTTCCATATGTGAGTTAGGCTGAGCTCTTGCCATTCCATTCTAGTTGGTGACCACATGAATCCTTTCACAGTGCTCACGTTTTTTAATATCTATTTTTGATTACTCAAAATCAATAACAATACTTGAGCCTGTTCAGATATTTTTCTTCCAGAAATTGTCCTCTTTGAAAAAGTAATATGCTTTATATATCCCAAGCAGGAGTAGGGATCCTCCTAAGAGTGTGACTCAGCAGCAGTTAGCCTAAATAAAAATCTGGATTTTAACATTAGGCCATCTTTCACTGTATAACAGTTTTGGCTATATAATTCCACTCAAAATCCATGAGCAACACTATTGCACTATATCATACACTTCAGGATTATTCCTCCAACAAGACCTGTTTTTTCTACAGTCTGTGAGAAGTACTATGTACTATGCAATACCTCAGGATTAAGTTGACATGAAAAATTTAGGTTTTGTTAAAATTTCTGAGAGCTAGGAGAGAAGGATAATATGCAGAAAAATTTTGAATGGATTGTAAGTTTTCCAAATTTTCTGGTAATATAATTATATAGGTGTTTCTTTAGATATTTTTCAAGATATTGCAAATATATATCCTTCAATAAGCCCTGGCCTTGCAAGAATGAAGTAAATATTTAGCTTCACACATAGTGAACAAACTTGTAGACTTCATAGATTTCCTTTGTTTCAGCCTGAGAGGTTATCCAGATGTTGCAGATTATTTTATTTTTTCAGCTGGAGGCAGAATTGCTGATGCTTTATGTATCTTTTTGCTGCAGTGATGCTCCTCTACTCAGAATATGACAGGAATCACACAGGAGTGAATTCATAGTGCTGAGAATAACCTCTGCTAGCTCTGCTCTTCCTCAAGTCTAACCCTTATCTGCTCAGTTCTGCACCACTTTTTCACTGTTTCTAACTTCTAGTTCACTGCTGCTACTCTGTTGATACCTCTTAGTGAACTTTGCTTTAGCCTTCTGGTTTTTGGCATACTTGTTTCTCCTCTCCTTTCCCCCCTGCCTCCTCCCCTTCACAGGCATAACTAAGCCTTAAATTTTGGGGCTTAAAAAAGCAAAATGAAATATGCATTTTTAACTTACCATATTAAGCAAGATTTTGATTTATATTTAAATTGCTCACTACATTAATTGGACACATAGAAATACGAGATTCAAGGTTTTGATAATTGAAAACGGGAAGACTGCTAGACTCTTGGTGGCTGGAAAGATATGATGTGTATCTCCTCACCCATTTCCCACCCCGTCATGTATATGCACCTCCTACCCTACAAACACTTTTTCATTACTATCCATATATGTGTGCTGTGCTCTGTCAAAGACCATAAAAAAGATTTCCACCATTAATCTGCAGAAGGTTTGCCTGTTTTTGTTGTTTATTCCTCCTTTTGGACATTTATGCAATAAAAGAGTTACTATAAACTGTACAAGATAGGTCAATATTAAAATATAGGTGAAAATAAAGTTATATTAGTCCACACATTTATATGAATGTACAGTGACCTCTTTGGTTTCATTATTTCAAATACAGAAATGTCAAGGGTATAAATCTTTATATTTCAACACAAACATTATTTATTGCTAGAGGTCAAGACAATTACTTCCTCCATAATGTTTAACTATGCAGTTCAGTACAGCTATGTTTGTCATAGAAAAATATATTTTAGTCATATATAAGACACCAGACACTGTATATATGCATGTATGTATATATTTTTTTTCAAGTGCTAATTTCTGTCATTTGATAATTTTGAGAGCCTTCCCAATTCACTTCCCCAGTACATAATTCAAACATGCCTGTCAAATGTTTGGAAGAATCATGAAACTGCAGAATGCCAGAACTGGGCTAGAAAAAGATTACTAAATAGTTTGGTTACTGATATGAAGAGGAAGACACCACACTAAAAGAAAGGTACCAGGGAGCCTGGATGGGAGGTCACAGACAGATAAAATGCACAATGATATTTTTCAAAGACAATGATTTTTTATGATATGATATTTTTCCTATACTTTTTCTACAATACCTGGCTGTGAATATACTGTGTCTTTTAGTCTTGGGGAGGAAGTCGTGTACAAGTGTTTAGTGGAATGACCAATGGTGAAAGCAGATAAAATAAAATGACAATACAATTTGATATGAAAAAACTAAATCATAAATTAAAATACTTCTGTCAGTAAATTGCCTTTAGCAAACCTGCTGGCTTTAGCTACCCAAACAAGTAAAGGGATATCTGCAAAGGTTTTATTCCAAAGAGTAAAAATACTCACTCTCTTCTTCAGCAGTCTATCCATAAATAGTCTTATAACTTTCTTAGGGAAGGAGGTACAAATGAAAAAAATAATTATAGCTGAGTTTAGCATCTTCAAAAAAAAATTTTAAAAGGTACTTATTCTGAAGGAAAGAAAATGAAAATAAATCAGTTTACAAACTACTCTTGGTCCAGCATCACTCACCTCAACAGCCACAGCTATGCTAAAGTATCTATCACTGTAATTTCTTTTAGCATGCATCCTTTCAGTCCTGCTGTCAAGCCTCCAGTTTGCTGATGACATTTTCCCTTTGCAGTGATGGGCATTTTGAATATGTAGAAACAGCAGTAATAAAGTATAGTATGGATTTCAAGGAGATTAGTCCAAAGCGGCCATCAATAATTTCTCATCTGACAGAGGTGATAATTGAGGTAAGCTTTATAACTTGAAGATTTCAGTTTGGTTAAAATCACCCTATTAGCTGTTTAATAGTGTTATTAGTCAAATAAATTAGGCTAAAATCTTCCAAATAACCTTGACACTGTGTACATTAAGTATGCTCAGTCTTGTACTACATCCACTCTAACATTGCATTACTAGGAGCGGCGGTTGTCATCTTACAACTATTCTGAATGCTTGCTTTTGCGCAACAAAACATTACAGATTTCAAATAACAGAGCATAAATCTGTTTTCAGATAAACAAATGACAACAAATCTGGTGGTAATTTATGGTACAAATGTTAGGGAGTATCAGTGACTTTTTTTTTTTTTGATGTTTTCACTTACAGCTATAATGACACAGCCTCCTCTTAGCTTGCAGTCTTGCCAAACTGCTCAATTCATGCTCTCCATATCAATATGTTTCTAATGCACAAAGCACTATATCAGTGTTTTTCAAGTTTAGGAACAGATTTTATACATGGTCACCAACCACTTAAAAGTGTAAACAAAAACATGACCCTAGAGGAAAGCAGATGGTCCTAAGAAGTGATCCTATTCACGCTGAAATCAATGGCAAAAATCTATTATTTTATAATCTCTCACCACCACGTGCTTAGTATCTCACAAGAGATGTGTTCAGCACTGTTAAGTATCTGACCTGGTATCTTAATACTCTAGGAGAATCCAACACTAAAATTGTATATACTTTATAATTAAATCTAGGTGTTTTTTTTTTTTTTAAAAAAGCATCATTTGGATTGTTTCCCCTTCCTTTAATAATAACTTGTGGAAGTGGTGATGGACACAGGAAAAGGAAGATTTTAATGCAAAATATAAAAAACAAAAGAGAAAACCGAATATGCTTGGTGAAAGTGAATGCTCATACCTGATATTAAAAAAGGATATGTATGCCAACTATTCAAAGAATAAACATGTGGGCTTCCTTCTTATGTACAAATTAAAGAATTTCTTTACAGATAAAAGAAGGAAAATTGTATTTTACATCTTAGTTTCATATCGTGTAGCCCAGTACAAAAATCCACACAACATAGATTTCAAGGCTTCATTTGTATATTTGCATGACCCAGTTACAATGGCAATATTTTTCTTCCAGCTTTTACTTAACAATGGCTACACAAGCACTTTGAATTTAAAACTCTCTACTGTATGTAAAGTGAGGTACATGTTTTACCGCTTGTCAAAACAATCCTGAAATCCCATTTTCCTTTAATAAAGTATAGTTTTGTCCTCCAGAGGTATGCTTGAATAAGATGTCATAGTCTGTTTTTGTTCAGGATTGCACCCTGCTGATGTTCTTAGGCAGAAAGAAAATTACCTTATTGAAACATATTGCTGGAAGTGACTATAGTGCCAAATTTTGCATTGGTATTACACACATGACATATTCAGAGACCTTTGAGTAAGACCATGAATATCAAGTGATTTAAAAGATTATACAGGTTTTTTTCTTTGGGTAGAAAAGGTTGTGGTTCTGGATGAGTGTCTTTCAGATCAATATAATTATGTCATAAAAAGATGTAACAAAATAGTTACTTTGCAAGCATTCACACTTGCCTGATTCCATACAGATTTTATTCTGAGTATAATTATTTTCCTTGCATGGGTTGCACAGTTGTTATTTTAGAGGACAGGGGGTTGTTTTCAGCATAGTTGCATAATTGCAGGCCCTCTGCTAGATGTGAGCATCCAGATAGGTAATAGACTGTATATAAGGTTTGCTTTTCTAGAAAATCGACACATAGCCTTAAATTACTGTGATGGAGGTACATAGCTAAATATTCACACACACACAACTTATAAACATGAGCACCAAAATTCATATGTTTCTGTATGCACAATGGAATGAATATAATCTTTATGCATCACATATAAACATTTTAAGAGGACATATGTTAGTACTAAAATGAGGTGATATAGAGGTCTAGCTCACTTTGGGTAAAATTCCCTGAATTTCTGGCTGTAGCAGGTGTCTGGAAGCTGCAAGCAGTGTGATAATATTAAAAATTCATGATATGTGGATTAAAAGTGTTATCTGAATGTTGTATTTTTCCCTTAGACAAATTTAGTTATGCATGTGCTAGTTCTGTGACCCTATAGACTGATAACTCACTGCCAAAAATCATCAGAAGCAACAATTTGGCTGGCCTGCTTGGCAAAACACTGCCATTCTAGGAACCAAAGTTATGATAGCAACTCCTCATGGTCACTGGAGTGGCATCAGAAAGTTATGATTTGAAAAAGGGGAATTAGAAATTTTAGGTGAATTTCGAAAAAAGTTGAAAATAAAATTGATAAAGCTGCAGCTATTTGCAGATAACGAATAAGATGCTGTGCAGAGTGGTTCCCATTAACATTCCACATGCTAGAGAATCAAGTAAAGCTATCAAGACTGCCTGATTTTTCCACTAGCTTCATTTCTTTTTAAAGAGTCGATCTCTTGACAAGCAATCCCTCCTAACACCACAATGAAACTATTCCACAAAATACTCATCTAAGCCTGCATTTATTAAGAGATGGGTGGCTGCCCATAATCCTACTTTGGGCTGCTCCAAAATTTAGGAAAGATGTATGAAACAGAATCCAGAATATACCAGAGGGCTCATTGTGGCTTTGGATCCCCTGGGTTAAGCACCTGCTAGAACTTGTCTGATATCTAAATCCAAACTGTCATCTCAGATGTGCAATCTGGATCAGTCTCTGACAACTACTGAAGATGCTCTGGGTCACTGTTCCCTAACAACCTTCCAACAGGAGCAGGGCATGCAATACACCCAGGGCATACACATACAAAACCTTCATCTGGATAAATGGGATTTATGAAATGCTTTCCTATGGATGTGTACAAACTTGACTCAATACCCCAGGAAATTCTTTCCATTGCTTTGTTGCTCTGTGCAGGCTGTAGTGCCAAGAGAAAGGAGAAGTTAACCTTTGATTTTTTTTTGTGAGAATTTAACACTGCCAATAATGTCTGTGGCACGGCTTTCTGGGTTGGCCCGTCTGAACAGTTGCATTTATTCACATTACAGTAATACAGTATTTCAAAGCACTAAATCATACTGAATTTACGGAACAAGGAAAGGTCTCACTTATTTACTCATAGCATAACACTGATGTCCTCAAGCAGACACAAAAGGTTTTTAGATTTAGGGTGGGGTAGAAAGATTAACTATAGTTTAACATGGCTTCATACAAAGGTATGTAATTTTAGAGCTACAAATTTCCATTTAGTGAAATCCATTCTCATGCTTTGTAGTATTTTACTTTAAAAGCACATAGTTGCATTAAATTGCAATTTCTATGATGATTGTCACTCTTTTATTTAGACTACCTATTTACATCAAGCATCCTCTAGCTATCTTCTATGTCTCCTTTGTATCTGAATTTTGAAGAGGAAAACTGTACACTATGTATGCACTGTGGGCAATAAACATGATGAATTTGTGCAGTGGCAGTGCAGTGATCCTCTGGGAATCACAGAGAGGTGGTGGGTTGGCTCCCATGACTGGAGTGTCGTAGCGGGGGGCATACAGGCTTTTGAGGAAGGACAGGACTCAGGATGGGAAGATGGGAAGGCCAGGGTGGGTCAGCCTTCGAGCAACGTGGTCTAGTGGAAAGTTTCCATGCTCATGGCAGGGGGGTTGGAATTCGGTGAGCTTTAAGGTCCCTTCCAACCCAAACTATTTTATGAGGAGAAGGAATCTTCCTTTAGGTGAAAGAGCTGCTGGGGTGTGTGGAACTTTCTCTGGGGATGGAAGACAACAGAGAGTTTATGGGTCAAGATTAAAGATTTTTGAAGACTTCTCCATGTTCATGACTGGGGTGAGTCTGTGGGTCACATGCATCAAAACCATGCTTGGTCCAGCTGTTTATGAGCTTTTTTACCCAGAATATGGAAAATACGCATGTTGCTTATTTCTTTATCCTGTTTTGGGTCAACATAACCAGAACTAACAAGACTACCCCCACTCACCTCCTTAGAAAGGCATCTGATAGGGTCAAGAATGAAGGCAGGGATGAGTGTTTCAGAAGCAGAGATCTTTTTTTTTTTCTTATCTTTTACCCCCTTTCTCCATCTCTTCTGACTGGAACCAAGAAAGGACTGGATTTGACTTAAGGCTAAGGCAGACCACTACATACAATGGCCCAACCTTCAGCATAGTACAGGCCACAATATCTTCAGCCCTCCCACACAGGTAATCTCAGTATCAAACCAAGAACTCAAGCTTTTCTATAGAACTGGCTTTTCCTTTTATGGTATTGTTTACCTTAGAACTACTGTTATAGACTGATTATAGACCGACAATATAAAGCCAGTCTGATAATAAGGATAATCATCCAGGTTCACTGATTTAAGCAGTCCTTTGGCTATAGGCAGAAAACCTCCAAGTTCCCAGACTGGTTTATTCCTTATTCTCCATTTCATTCAGTTTTATATCCCGTCTTCATTATAACTGTTATCACCCATACATTTTCATAGTAGATATTTGGTTTTGATTATCAGTGGATGATTTGGGGCAAACCCCAGCATCTGCACCAGCTGGACTGAGGAAATTGTTCTGACAACCCTTACTGGTGATAGCCCAAATGCCTGGCAGGTTCCACAGAGCAGCCTGAGTTTGCTTCATGTTGGGCAAGCCCTCCATTTTCATATCCTTGTCATTCCTTTCCCTGACTGTGATTCCACCAGGCTCTGCAGATAGGCACATCTTTGCTATGTATATCTGTGGTCAGCAAAAATTAATAATATAATTATGTTTCCTGCCATTGTACTTTCTGCGCTGTTCCATGTTCCCTACTTTACAAAGCATGACCTACCAAGCTTCCTGGTTCTGTAGGTGGGGAAATTATTCCTTTAAATGTCCTCTCCTCATGAAGCCATATAATTTCATCATTGTAAATATGTTCCTTATTCTGTCATATTAACTCTTTTTCAATTATTATTCCCTTATATTCATTTCATATGAATGTTGGTTCCCCCTCACTAACTCTGCAGCAAGGAGATCAATGCAGTACATGACAATTTTATTACATCAGTGTATTCATTTCGTTTATAAAAGTAAATCACTCTAGTGATTCACTGCCCCACCAGGTTGTACCTATAGATCACTGCATTAACTCCCCACATAAATAAAGACTGTGTCACTTTGGTCACGTAAATGTGAACACATTCCCCTTTATGGCATATATGTATAGAGTATTTTTTCATAATTGCTTTGCTTAGGGCCTAAGATGGTAGTGCAATGTGCTTATTTCTTCATAGCAATTCAGTGATTCTCTAGAGAGCTGCAGCTGGTTCCTGCAGGACTTTGGAGATATACATGCACATTCTACAGTTCCACTCCCTCCTTCCCCATTTTTGCTGCCTCTTTCCTCAGTTGTTTCGCTTTTTTGCTTTTTCTCCTCAGCTTTCCCTTGGTAGTTGCCTTGTGTTTGCTTGTTTGGCTTTGCTCATCTCACAGTTTTACCGTGAATTTAAATGAGGGCTGAGATTAATAGCCAAAATGGGGATCTGGACCAGGAAAACACCTGCAATCTCTGAATTGGCCCCTCATTTTCAATTCCCTGTCCCATTTGAGCAGGCTCACTGAGGAGTCAGCTGTTCATGCTGTGCCATGCTTCACCTGTGAGCCACACCCTTCCTTCTGCTGCTGCTCCATGTCAGTGGATGTGTCCAGTCCTCCACAGCACACGACAAAAAGGAGAGCAGATGAAAGCATATAGCTCTCCTTGGATCTTCTCTGTGCTTTTTACACCTCTGCATGCTTGTCCAAAACCTTCTTAAGCTCAATCCAGTGGAAGTACACTTCTAAATAGAGACTTCTGCTATATAGATCTGTGTTCATAAAAATTGATTAAATGCATTTTATATCCACTTTCAAAATCAAAGTGCATACTAATGTATGCGCTTGACTTAAGGAGAGCTGCAAGCTATCAGCTGATTCCAAGTAAAAATAAGGTGTTATAAACCCTCAATTAATTCTGTAAGGAAAGAGGGGAATTTAATCATTTCAACAAGCTCTAACAGCATGAAAGGGAAAACAGGTAAGGGTTAAAAGTAAGCAACCAAAGCAAAGCCTCAAAATCGAGAAACCAAACAACACCTGCAGTCCTTACATATCTCTCAAGGACAGCACACAGTCTGCCCAGGATTTTCTTTTATCCCAAGTTTACTACTTGCTCCCTTGTGTCTCCTTCCTGCTCTGTGAAGGGTCATATGGCAGCATGATGCCATCTCTGCAGTCTCCCTCTTCTACAAGTTTAGGTCCAATGATTTCAGTGGTTTTCAAATGCAAATTGTTCTAAATTTTCTGAGCTCTGAAAAGAAGTAGCACTTGCACTTCTTTATATTTTGGAAACTGTCATGGAAAGGTCTACTGGGGTGCAAATGCTTCCAGTGTTTCCAGTACAAACTGAACTATACTTTAGTCAACTGCAAAATGAAAATTACAGTCACTCATATTGTAAAATTGCTTTAGCTTTGTTTACACTGCTGTAGTTCGATAGCGTGATTCTGAAAATCATGAAATTCTGAAAATCTTTTTCTTCATTTACTTTTAGTCCTTACAGGCTGAGGTACCAGGTAGAGGATTAGCATTTTTATTCTCTTTCGGACAAGTACATTAGGATCTGAGGAAGGGGAATATAACCACAGGAAGACATTGGTCACATCAGTTAAACTTTTATAAATCTTTGCAACAATATTATTAATAATATAATATAACACTAAAACTAGGAAGCATTTTTTTTGGTGATCTCTTTACTTGAAAGGCAATATACATATTGACAGGCAATATGTGGAAAGCCAGAAACATTCCCATTCCTTTAGCCTTCTAACAAGGTGATGGGCACAAAAGAGGCTCATGAAAAGCGCTTGAAACCTGCTGTCTGTTCTGTTTCTACAACTGCTACAAACTGATTGTTTTTTAAGTAGCCACTTATGCTGGTGGGTAATGCCTGTCTTCCCCATTCATGCCATGACAAAACAAACAAACAAACAAAACTCACCACAAAAGGTGGTCAGGAGCCCCGGGTGGGTTTTTTTTTGGTGTTTTGTTTTTGTTTGTTTGTTTGTTTGGGTTTTTTGTTTTGGTTTTTTTTTTAATTTTTTTTTTTTTTTTTTTTTTTTGCTTTTGTGTGTGTTTTTTTTTGTAGCCAAGAGATCTACTTTGTGCTGTATTTTCCAAGTAACATTTTACCTAATTCATACAGACAACCAGGTTATGTTCTCAGTGCAGTAATAGGTGAAGTAGCTGGGCTGTCCCTGCAAAATGACTTGAGAAGAGCATTCAAGTGCAAGGTGTGCAGGAGCACCATGCAAGAATCAGAGTCCCCAAAAGCCATGGCACCCCCAGTCTGGAGTCCACATGCAGCGTGGAAGGGAGTACCGAGAGAAAGGCAGAAAATGAAAAAAGAACGTCCCCGTGGCTTCGTCTGGAGAGGGAGTTAAAAAAGCAAACAGAAACCAGCAACCTACAAAAGACAAACATTCTACTAAAAAACTACAAGGCAAGTTCAAGCATTGGGGCCCTCACAGTAGGAAACTGGTCACATGGGTAACATCATGAAATTTTACTGCAAAATATCCTTTTTTTTTCTTATTTGAAAAGACAAATTATTAGCATTTTTAAACAATTTCAATATGTTTAATGGCTGAAAGTTAAGCTCAAACTGTTCCGCTTACTGAATAAAGTGCTAGGTCTGTAAACAGGAATCTTAAGTTACCCCAAGAGTACACTCATTTTAAATTTTACTTGAAAGCGGGATGTACGTTTATTACAATTTCAAACAAAATGCTAATGCCATTAAACAAATGAGGTTTAGGCAAATTAACTGCATTTTAATATTCTGAAAGCCTATGATATAGGACATTGTGTTACGAAACATTGGCTAGAAGTATCAGTTGCAAGTGGGATTTTCATTGCTGTGAATCTCAGGAGAATATTTGTAATTAGTATCATTTGCCTAATACTTCAGGTTAATTAGAATATTTAATTGAATAGCTGTAATCTTCAGAGATGACTATATTATGATCAAATTAGTACCATCACAGCACACGCTGATCACTGCTGCAGCCTGCCTCACTTCTGCTAGCTATTCAGCCCTCTGGAGCGTTCAGCAACATAAGAAAAAATCTGTTTCTTACACTTTTGAATTTTAATGATCCATTTGAACTCTGCCATCAACATTTAATTATTCTAGAAAAAAAAAAGTCCCAACCATGGCTCCCATATGGCATGCTGGCAAATACACTTGCCCACATTGGAGTCTGTACCTCTCCAGCAGCTCAGTGAAGAGATTTAGCTTTTTTTTTTTTCTGAAAGCAAGAAGGCCTTTTTTAATAGTGTTTGCAAATACAGACCATATGAAGCTTCACAGAAAAGGTTACTAGGATACTATTGAAACACTATTAGGAACAGATGAATTGATTTTTAGAATGTTACAATGGATTTAATCCTGTAACGTCTACTACTGGACTTTTGTATTGTGTCCAAAAGGTTTGAAGGAGTCAGGTGCCTCTGTAACTAAACCTTGTTAGCTAGAAATGCAATTAATTTTGGGGGAAGAAGGGAAAAGGAGGAGAGGTAGAACGGATGGAGTGTGCATATTAAAGTCTTTGCAGCCAAATCACAGATGCTGAGTTCCTGACCTAACCAGTTGCTGCTGTTTCGTTTTCTATAAATACATATATTTAGCAGCTGCAGATATTCTTGGCTTTAAACATTCATCGCTGTGGAAGCACTAGGGTCAAAATCCTGTTACACTAAACTTGCTGGATCTCCCCACCCAATTCTTCTCCTGTCACATAAGGGTACCACAAAAAAAAAAAAAAAAAAAGTCAAGACAGTAAGCTGGGCGTGCTACAAAGGATGGTGTTTACATAGAGGGGTCCCAGAGCTCAGAAAAGCTTTTCTTCTCCCCCTTCTCCAAGCTGCTTCAGGACATGCAGCTTAAAAGGTCAGTTCTGTAAAATTCTGTATAACAGCAATGTAAAAACTGATAATTGCTTTAATTCAGAATGTCCTTTTGAAACTGATGGTCTGCTGCAAATATCTCCACAGTTAATTGTTACTATCTCAGGGGGCAGGGGAAGTGAGGGAGAGATCAGTTTTAAGGGAAATGCTCTTACCTACTGCCTGAAGAGGAGAAATATTTCCATTTGACAGAAACAGATTTCTACACAGTACTTCTTCAGTGAGGATGAACAGCAAAGCTGAGACTTGCGGGTCAAACCTCACGTGTTGCTGTCCTACAGAAGACAGCAACCCAACAAAACCCTCACCATTCTTTGTGGCACCATCTCACCTGTTGACACCTGTTGACACATAAAATCTCACAAACGTTTCCAGAAACTAAGATCTACAGAAGGGAGTATAAATAAATCCTGCACAGAAAGTTTGTGACTTTCAGTAGGCAGGTAAAGAAAGCTAGCAAAATCAATTCTATTGAAAATAAAGTAGAAAAAAATTTCAAGAAGGCTTTTTGAAAACATTCTCCATTCTGGTAAGGAGCATATCTCTGCTCTGAAAATTGTAATGGTTTTGTTTCACTACATTCTTAGCATCATATTTTATTTGTGCAGCTGCAACTATTTTTTGCTTACAAATATAAATATTATGCACTTAAAAATAGTCATTTATAAACTGAAAAATTCTAAGAAATGCAAAAATTTTCAGCTTCACTATGCAAACCATTTACATTTATCTCACATGCGTTTGGAAAATTTGCCTGGTTTCAAGTTTGCTGTGAGATATAAAAATCCTTGAATCATGATAAGTTCAGCATTACATTAAAAGTGTGTCTCTCACCTTTGGTGTCAAATAAATGTTTCATTTATACTCAGTTAATTAAATTACAATTCAAAAGGCAGTCCTGTCAAATCATTGATGCTAAAATTATAAAAGCTTTAAAACCTATGTTGAAAAGTTAATGTTAATATTTTACTAAACTCTTATTTTTTATCTTTAAAAACTAAGCATGAAAATATTTTTAATTTTCAGAAAAAAAAACAACTCTTTTTGTCTGGGCTAAATTTATCTTCTAACATATTATAACAAAAATATTAGTCCGTATTAAGCAATAATATAGCATTTCTTAAAATTAAAATATAGTAAAACAAGGCAAAGAAAGAAGTTGTAATCCTAGGAAGAATGCTCTCTTATCTAGGTTTTTATTTTCATCCACCTCTTGAATAATGATTTAATACCCGTTCTTAATATGCAGTTTAAAAAGCACCTTGAGAATTCACTTTAATGGCTAGTGTACTGCATAATTGTGGGCTTCCTTGTAAGAAAGCTTGCAAAATTGCTGATTGCAGAAAGATATGAATAGTGCTGAAAGTACTCAGACTCATATATTGTGTTTCCATGAAAATTGGTCATAGAAATCTCACAAAACCTACTTTAATCTTCTGAATCTAATGATGTTTTTTTTTATTTTTCCTTTTTTTTTTCTTTTAATATATATCTTAAAAGATATATTTATTTCTGCATTTTAGAAGCATCTGCCAGAAGCAGCTATAAGCAATTACTAATCTTGAACAGCAACATTGTAATGTAGTTTCCTTCATAGAGGTGCTCCCTGAGCATGAAAAACTCCTTTAGAATTAAAAAATCTGCTTCACTAATTGTAGAGCAAAATTTCAACAGCCCTCTTTGAGAATCCCAGCTCTAAGTATTCTCCCATCTATTAAACAGATGGCAGATAAGATTGTAAACATATTTGCTTCATATTGAATAGATAGTTTCTGGCATAATACTAATTAACAAATTAAATGGCTGACTTTCTGCATCACATTAGAGTTAAAACCACTTTGTAAGTTTGTCTTTGGTAGTTATTTACTTTGACAATAGTGTGCAGTGAAAAACTGTTAAATGTTTTCTTAGCAACATTATGCATTGAGTAGTTTTCTTTTTTAAAACTATATTTTATTATAATTCATTTGACTTTCATTACAGTCACTCATTACAAAATGTATGTGCATTTAATCCATTTCCAAGGGCTGCATATTTTTCCAATCCCATTCTGTACCGCAATGATAATGTCTTTGGTCTATGCAAGTATGCATGAAATTTAGGCATTGTCTTTACTCATTTTCTGATAGTTTACCACAGACTGTTCTGAAAGGAGGAAAGCTAAGAAAATGCTAACAGTGGTAGACAAGAATATGGAGAAGGTTTCATTTTCCTTTAAGGAATTTGCATTTGACTATCTGTTTTATTATAAGTACAAATAGGATCATCTCAGCAATGACGGCACGCTAGGGTATGAAGCGAGATTACTTCATATCTTCTTTGTTCTCTTCAATAATTTGTGTACAGAACTGGTCACACCAGAGATTCTAATTCCAAATTTCTTTTGCACTAGACTATCACCAAAACAGAGAAAGCAAATGCAACTGCATTTCCCTTTTTGGTTTTGGAAACAGTAGCATGAAAAAGCGAATTTACTTTCCAAACCTAACTTGTCATCTCTTGGTGAAAAAATGTAAGTATAGACAAAATGGTTGCAGAACTCATAAAAGAATGGCAAATTTAAAACTTTCCTTCAGATGAATTTTCTTGTGTCTCTATCTTCAAATAGAACAAACCAAATATCCAAAACAAAAGACAGCCTTTTTGAACTTTAAAACTCACAATAAAATTTCTTCAAGAACACATCTGTAAATGCTGAAACAGGTCAAATTCATTTAATTTCCTTTAGAGATATAATAAAAGTAAGCAGTTATATGAATAAGGTGATTAATTCATACATGTTACAGCTGATGCCCAATGTTATTTGAAGATTAAAATCCCCCACAGAAGGCAAAAATGACAGACACCTTATCCCCCTGTTCTCCCTCCTCTCTTCACTGGCTTTACTGCTAGCAATAGAAAAAAAGCAGATTTTTTTTTTCTTCAAATACTCAGAGTACATTGATAGTGGTGTTGACGCTATGAAAGCATTCATGCTTCAAATTCAAAACTTCTTTCTGTAAAGCCTTGATATAATTAAAAAAAATAAAATTCAGCAAATGTATACATGCATTATTGTGAGAAGGATGGCTTTCAAATTATTAGTATTGTTTCATTCTGTAATTTTTGAAAATATAAACTACTCATTTTTACATGTAAATTCCATTAAAATATACCTGAAAATGGCCAAAATTAAAGTGAAACCTTTCAACATTATTGGAAAAAATACTTTAGTTGTCTATTACCTGAAGCTGATTTTTTTCTTATGCCCTATTTTTGGGAATTGAATTTCTTGTCCTGTGTGGATATGGCAAAATACAGAAATCTGAGAAAGTCTCACACACCAGAAGACCATTTTCTCTCTCATTGTGGTTATTAGCTATATTATTGGCAACAGCATTTCATACTCCATGTAAATATTTCACATTATTTCACACTGTATATAGTAATCCAGTTGTTCTATATACATTGAGATACATTTTAAAGTTTAGAGTTGTTTTTATTCTCTGTCACACTAGGAAAATTTGAAAGCTGAAATTTCTTAAAAAATGTGATAGTTTTATCCAGACATCTTCCAGTTAAACCACTAGCTCTGCTTTTAATTATCAGATATATGCTTCTAGGAATATGTACAAATTTATTAATTACAGCTACAGTCCTGATTTTGCTATTGGTGGGCTTGAACTAAATATTGCAATTCACCCTATAAGACTTTCCTACTGGAAAAGAAATCAAGCATGTGCATATTTCTCCTGTAAGTTTAGGACATAGTATTCCAGTGTCTTACCCACTAAGAGCTTTTACTAAGAGCTTCTTACCCACAATAGAGCTTTTCTGAAAAAATAGGAAGCATTGAATTTCAGCTCCCTTACACATTTCTTTTCTTGAATGAAATCAGGAAAACATACTTTCATCTGTCATAGCCACTAGAAGGTTCTATAATTGTGTGGCGTGGTCTCCCTGTAACAGTGACACTGCATACATAGTGTGTCACCATGGCAGAGACATAGTCTGAATTCCCAGAGGCATTTTCCCTGTGTTAGGATAGCACTCAGATTGAATTAAGGTGCAATCTTCTTATTCAGGGCTACTTAACTCTGGTACACCTATGCATCAGTGTAACTATATTTTTTCTGGTTCTAGAGCTATACTGGATGTAGCTCATCACTAGCTCTTCTCCAGGCAGGTAGGTTGATGCAAAATATAGTCTACTTTGGGAACACAAAATCATTAGCTGGTTTGAAAATTATATTTTTTACTTTGGATTGCTTTAAACCCTCAAACATGCAACATCTTGAGGTGCACTGAATGAGCTCCTGGAGTGAGTCCATCAGAGGGCTATAAAGATGATAAAGGGACTGGAGGATCTCTCTTATGAGGACAGGCTGAGGGAGCTGCGCCTGTCCAGCCTCGACAAATGCTGAGAGGGGACCTCATCCATGTCTACTAGTATCTGAAGAAAGGGTACCAAGGATGCATCCAGGCTCTTCTCAGTGGTGCTGAGTGATAGGACAAGAGGTAATGGGCAGAAACTGATGCACAGCCAGTTCCACTTAACTATGAGGAACAACTTTATTGTGTGAGTGACTGAGCACTGGAACAGGCTGCCCAGGGAGATTGTTGGGTCCCTATTACTAAAGATAATCAAAAGTTGTTTGGACACATTCCTGAGTAATGTGTTCTACAGCACCCTGCTTGAGCAGGGAGATGGTTCTAGTCAACTTCCAGTTGTCCCTTCAAACCTTACCCATTCTGTGATTTGGTGATTCCATGACTTAGACTGAGAACCAAACTACACCATCTCTGAAGGTATTTAGTCCCCGCTTCTGCTCAAAGCAGGGCTAACTTCCAAGTTATATCTTATTTGCCATGGTCCCATATAATGAAAACTTAAATATCTTTAAGATGACACTTTCACAACTTCCTAGGGTCACCTATGCCACTGTCTAACTCCTATCAGAGTGTAATGTTTTTTTGCTGTTGTCTAAATGGTGTTCCCTTGCTTACAATTCCTTTGAGTTGTTAACTATTCTTTTGATAATGCATCCCAGTATGTTATGGATCTCTTCCCTGCCTTGAGAAAAAAAAAAAAAAAAGCACGTTCAGTTTGCTAGTCAGGACCTTCACATCATTTTCTGCAAAGATCTTTCCTAACCAGCCTGCACCCAGAACAGGGTGCTGCCCAGAGTCTGTCTCAGGTGCAGGACTTGCTCATTTTTGAACTCAACAAAGTACACATAGCTCCATTCTTCCTTCCTGTCACAATCTGTCTTGAAGGCACTCCTGTCCTCCAGGACCACTTTCCTTGATCTGAAACCTTTTACACATTTTCTGAAGGTGTGTCCTGTTCTGTTGACCATGTCACAGGTGAAAACATTAAGCAGCATCAGTCCTAGTACTGAGCCTAAAGAACACCACCCAAATGCCAACTATAGTCTGAATTATTGGTAAATACCTTTTGATTCTGATGGCTGAGGCAGTTTTCCATCTCCTTCCCATTTCAGCTAGAAGGACGTGTCAAAACCCTTGCTAAATTCAAGATACACAACTACTGCCTTCCCCTACCCACAGATTGAGTCAGAGAAGAAAACCAGGTTGGTCAAGTACTATTTGTCCATACTAATTAATGCTGACTATTCCTAGTTCTTCCTTGTCCTTCAGGTGCCTGAACATAGCTGTCATGAGGGCTTCCTCCACAGCCTTTCCAGGATTAAGACTTTATGGCCTGCCATTCCCTGGTTTTGCCTTTCTGCCTTAAAGGTGGTAATTATGTGTCCCATCTCTTCTAAAAGCCACCACCTCTCTGTAAAGATGAAGACTTTACATTATGGAGAATTTCTTTACAAAGACATTGGGAGGCCACCTCAGCACTGCTGGATGCATCTCATCCAGCCCTATGGATATGTCCAGTTTACAGAGTAATCCCAAACTTGGTCAACCTCTACTGCAGATTGTAGTTCTTTCTCTTGAACTCTGCCAAGAGATGTGGGAGGCCTAAAAGCAGACGCGTAGATGTCACCCACCCCCCCAGCAGAGAGAACCTCTCAGGTTTTGCCATGTGACACATCGTTTTAGTGACTCCGCATTCTTTAGCGGCCCAAATTTTCCTTAGTCTCCTGATGTAACTAAAGAAGCTCATACCATTTCCAGTTCCAGCTGCACTCAAGGTAGGGCCATCCAAACTGCATTGCTGCAGGTACAGGTGATGAGTCAGTCATCCTCCTAGGAACCTTGTCCCCACTTCTACCACACAGATATATCTATTTGCATCTGAATTCAATTAGAATCAGTGTTTCTGAATTATTTTAAAAAAACATATAACTCATAACCTAAAAAGGAAAACATCAAATAAATAAATAAATAAATAAATAAATAAAAGAAGTTTTCTTTTTTTTTTTTCTTAAAGTAACTTGGACCTTTTCAGTCTGGCTTCTGTAGCTTCCAGGTGCCAGCCTAAAGTTTGGTCAACATAATTTGTACTGGCTCACTCAAAGTAATTGTTTATTTGCACTTCTAAAGATAAGGTTAATCAATGAAAAAAAAAGGAATTTAGTTTATTGTCAAGTGGTTCTAAGACATGGACTAGAAAGATCAGGTGGTAAAACAAGCACAGAACATAAGCAGAAGTTCTGTCCTTGTATGAGTTGTGTCTTCCTGTTTAGAATGAATTCAAGCTTCTGTGAGCTTCCAAAAGTTTATAACATATAAAAAAAAATCTGGTGAATAGCTGAAGAAAAATTAAAGATAAATTCCTGGTATGCATCAAAATACACCTGCTAACAGCTTGTTAGTTAAAGTTCTCCCTTTTTCCTTTACTGTTTTGCTTTCAGTTAATTTTTATGTTATCAGTCATGACTCAGGGCTTCTAAAATTAAAAAAAAAAATCATATAAATTTAGGTGCTTGATTACTGTGCTGTGGAACACAGACTATCTTCCATCAGACAAAAATTACTCAGATGATTTGAATCTACCTTACTCCCACTGCAAATAGTATTTGACATACAGAAAAGGTTAAAATAGCAAAGACTAGTGATTTGGGTTGTAAGAGTGAGCACTCAGACTACAGAACACAGAGTATCTCTTGCCCATGATGTATTTAAAAGTCCAATTATTCACAGTTTCAAGCTGCCTCTGAAAAGGACAACACCTTTAATGTCTCCTCTGAATATGTACTTCAAAGGACTTGGCTTGCATCATGGAAAGTGGAGCAGCACTACTTGGTAGCGCTCAGTTTACTCATAAGAGCTGGTCTTCTCATCCAGAAATACCAAAAGTGAGAAGGCAGGCTTTTCCAACGCATTCCCCCTGATTCAGAAGGCAAAGGTCCAGAAGAAAAAGCAATACATGGATGCACCAAGTTCTCAACACATGCAAGGAAGCTGAATTATATTTGCACAGAGAGACATTATTTATGAGTTTTACTTTTTTGAAAGCAAACCTTGAAAATTTCATATTATTTCAAGCAGATTATATGTAAAATTACAACTGGATACAGATTCAAAACATTTTGTCTTGTACTACTATAACAAAACACTGGTCTTCAGCAGGACAGAATTTCTACACTAATTGCATCTAAGTTTCGACCATTAGTAAGAATTTCTCAGTATCTGATTATTTGTTTGGATTAGCTCTAGAGTAGGATTGGTTTCTTGAGAATGTGTGTAGTGGCATGATGTGACTCAGAGAGCTTTTACTTTGTTTTCCTGTGCATTTGGCAATGAGGTGTGGATACAAATTCTCTCACCTGTCCTTGAAGTGGGATCCCTTTTGTCTCACCCTTCTGACCTGTTCTTTCCACACATTGTGTGTCTCTCAATGGTTTCTCAACCTTTTTTATAATTAAAATCAATCTCAGGCTTTGTGCCCTTTATCCCCATGTAGTCCTCTTGCCCCAAACAGCCCTTTTTCATTTCCTTCATGTTATTCCATTTACTACATTATACTATAACTTGCCTGCTCCTTTTACTCATCTAGCAAGCGTCTAGGTCACATCTCTGATTCATCTTTTTTTTTTCTCCTTGACTTCCTGCTTACACAAATATCATCTTCTCCTTCAAATAGCTTATCCCAAACTGTGCCCAGTCCATGCCAATTGTCCCATTGATAAAGGGATCTTATCTAATCAGTTAGATGAAATCCAAAGTCCTTGCTTAGATAGCCCTTACTTCTATCTGCTCTCAACCTAAAATTTCCAGCTTCACTTTCAAAACAGGCATGCATCTTTTATGCTAAAAGATTGAAAATACAATGTTTGTGGTCAGGTTTAATCATTATAATATCGAGTACATGGAGGAACATACTGAACATTGCATATTTATTTATCTCCTTGTATTAATGATGCTCATCCAGAAAAGAATTTATAGATGTGCTAGATTTTAGCATTCCAAACAGACTCAGCAGATTAGCCAGCTAAGATCAATAGTCAATATTATTTGAGTCCAGAGGTTCAGCTTGTAATACTTGAAATAGAGCATCTCAAAAATGCTTTTGATGTTAGGCTTAAAAGTACTTCCAGTCCAACATACAAGTTTACAAGAAATTAATGCATCATGGACAGGTAAGTAGGTTTATATGTACATAAATTTATTTATTTATTTATTTATTTAGAATATCCAGTGCTACTGTACCTTTTCAGGTATTTGTGCCAGTCCTGCAGCCTGAATTTTACTAACATTTACTCTTGGAGTATTCCAGAAAATATATTCTATTCTATAAAATTCTATGGAAATGGCATGGAATTTCTTAGAAAGAAAGCAGAATTTTTTTGTAGTTAACTTCACCTCATACTTTTGGTACCCAGATCTGCATGATCCTAATTGAGATTATACAATCAAGCAGTCATTTATTATTCTACTGCTTCTGTTGGTTTGGATTTAGTTTTTTGTTGGTTTTTTTTTTGTTTTTGTTTGTTTGTTTGTTTGTTTGTTTTTAATGAGCATCTTCAGCCATTGGTGGGCCTATTTTTTGCATAAAGCCTTGACTCTTGACTCACCTGTCCCACGTATCCAGTTCCAGTCAGGAAGATCCCTTGGCTTTTTTCAGCTTCCAAGTACCTTTGCAAATCTGTCTGCCAGACCTCAACGTAAAATACATAGCATGAAAAGGCTATTTTTTGTGCATCAAGTCTCATTGAAATTAATCATAGGCATAAATGCATTGGCTGAACAGAAATGGATTGTCAAATTGTATTAAATAAATTTTAGAAGTGACTCCAATTATGTTGTTGCTCACCAGATGTGGGAAGGGATCAAAATATTGGTAAGATTGTTCAACTGAGGCAGAGTTTTGACTCATTAACTCTCACTTGTCTTTCTCCTTGGATTATTCCATTTACACAGAGCTACGTATGAACCTGGAACAACTGGTGATATAGTACACTGACTACAGAAAGCTTCCCCAGAGGGGGCAGTGAACTCCTTACTCTTTCAGGTGTGGTCAGTGGTAAAAGGTGAAGAACCTTTCAAGAACCTTCCTTCTCTTCATTTCTTTCCCTCTGCCCCCTTATCTCTAGGTCACAAATATCAAGCAAAACTCCCTTTCCAGATCCACAATATTCAACATTTCTTATTATGTTTAATGAGTACAGGAAATATGATTTATAGCTCCATATATTAACAAATACTATTTATTTGTACTACTGCAAGTAGCAGACCCCTATTAACATAATAAATTTCTAAAACTCAGAACTTGAATTTAAATTAAGAATTAGATAATAAATACAAGAAGCTGTATATCTTAAAAGATATCAAGTATTAAATTCTGTTCTTACAATCTGAATAAAAAGTTATCTTTTAGTCAAAGGAAAAAAAAGTTTTTTTCTCAGCATTGTGTGTCATCTGTCATTATGATTTTAAATTTAAAAATAACAGTATTCATGACATTCCTCATAGTGAAACAGATGTGACAAAATAACAAAATCTATGTAACATTATAAAAATAAGATGTAAAAATGAATGGAAAAATTTTGATATTTAAAATATTGCAGAGTCAATTTCCAAGTTTGAAACTGTCTCACCCAACTTGATAGAAACAGGATTTCTTATTTTGTAAATTTAAATTTTGGAATATAAAATCTCAGGAACTGGAAAACTTGTGTTACAAATTGGTATTTTCTTCACTTTAATAGGAAAGGTTTTCATTGTTTATGTATTCAGTATATAAGAGAAAAGGAAATTTTATCTGGCACTTGAAAATACTTCCACACTTTGCCCACCCAGACCTAGAAACAGGCATTGCTTTTGATGGAACAGCAAAGTTTCACATTGACTTTAGTGCTTTGGATTTTTTCCTTTATACATAGAATAACTTTATGCGTGAATATTGGAAAGAATTTTCTTTCCAGTCTCCAGAGATCATAAAAGAAACCATAAAAGAAACCTTTAGTAAGAGCCAGAGGCTGTGATGGTGAGATAAGGCTGAGGAACGAGGCCTTCATGGGCTTATAGCACTTTACAGCACCAGTGGCTCTTGGATTCTGCATGAGGTGTAGATGCCACACTGGGCTTGTTCTCCACCTGCATCCGTACACAGAAATAAATCCATTCTCAAAGAAAAACCCCTACAGTTTCTGAAGTGTAGAAAAGTCTGTTTGAAAATAACAGTGAGCAATTGTGATGTAGGAAGTTCTTCCTTCATCAGAATAAAAATAGTTCAAGCTTTGTCAAAATTCCTGTTAGATATCTGGAAATGGGTCCAAATTTTTTGGGGTTTAGAAATTATTAAATGCAGTAAGAAACAGATTGACTTCTTCCACTAGACTTATTGAGATCAAACCTGCACCCTTTGGAATAATAAGGGAAATTGTAAGCTCTCAAGAAGTTAATCAGTATTAACATGAATGTGGTATTTCTGTGGTGCTCTTCTCACGCTCTGAGTTGTTTAAATGTAAGCTGCCTTCAGCACCTGCATGGGAGCGATGCAAAAGCCCTGAAAAACAGGATCTACTTAGCTTGAGCACCATCTGAGCATGTGAGCACCACCCTGCTTTCATGTGATAAATGCCTTAAATTTGGACAAAGGAAATTACACCACCGTAACTACACTAAAAATCTTATTTATTTCTTTGTTTGTTTGTTTATAGTTTCCCCAGCCTCTTTAAAATTTCTGTAGTTGTCATTTAGTTACAAGAAGGGAAGATGTGCACTACCTCCACAGTAGTACTGAAATCATTACACAGGGCTCTTTCCTTTAGAAGACCTGTGGAATATTGTATCAGTTGTAAACTCCTACTGCGTATTTAGAAAAACAAATGGTTTTTTTTCCCCTAGTGTAAATTTTATGTGTACTTGCTGTAATGCAAGTGTTGTAGCTGTTGTAGTCCTTGACTCATCAATATACTGACATGTCTTCTGCAACAGTATTAACAACTTTTCTTCTCTCTTGCTGAAGAATCTTGAATCTGAAGATCTTAAGAAGATCCTTCTCAGAGCACAGTGTCACACAAAATCATAACAGGAATAAAATATATGTAAAATAAGAACAAGAATCTTCATGGTAATCATTATTATAAACACCTTATCTGATTAGAAGTTAATTTTTTATCAAATATCTGCTGTTTAAACTGCTTGTATATAGATGTTTGAGTTAATTTTGTAATGCTAATAAAGCTAGAAATAATCTTGACAATATAATTCACAGGTTATAAATACCATATTATTCACACATGTGGAATTGCTTCTTCACCACATTGCCATAAGTGTGAAAATTCCTTTACAAAATTCACCTAGACATGTGGGGTTTTTTTCATAAATTAGGTATAACACAAATATTTTAGACAGAGGAAAAAAAAGACATTATTGAGAAGAGGCAAGGGTGATTATTTAGTTTTCTTCTGAAAATTTCATTCAAGAGTACATTTTGTATGAGAGAATTTTTTGTGGCAAAATTATTCTCAAAAATGTATATACATAAAACTGTGACTCTTTTTTCTTGATTCTACTACCTACATGACACTTTTCTATGTGTCATTTTTGTGGGAATACTCCAGGAAGATTAGGCTAAATAGAGTTTACACACCCTCCCCCAAGCAACTTGTAACACCATAAACCATTGTGTTGGACTGAGGACTCTGGCAATGAACCCCAATGAATCAGGGATGAACAAGGACTGTTCAATTTGTTTACACAGAAGGAAAGGGACTGACAAAGAGAAGGGAGAACATAGTTAGTTGTATTTTCCATTTTTTAGTCCTGAGACATAGGATCTGTTTGGTCATGTGGTGTCCATATATGAGGCTAAAAATAACAGGAGACTGCGCTAGTATATCTAGGTATCATTTAATCTCTTGTCTCTGGCATAACACAGTAAAAGTACAAGCTATGACAAACAAAACAGAGTCCAAATAGCACCATTGGTCGAAAAATGTCAGCAAAAATCTGAAATACACTGCTTTTGCTCCATATGAACCATTTACAGACTTGAAGCAGAGCTTTTGCCACTTCTTTCTTTCTTTTGCGTGGGTGTTGTCCTGAGTTTCAGCTTCCTATGGAACCTAGACTTCAGTCACGATCCACACGTTGTATTTGCCAGTTGCCAATGTCCCACAGTACGAGCTCTCCTCCAGCTTCTGACCCACACCCACCTCTCAGTCAGCAGAACTTCAAGTTCCTCATTTTGCCTGAAGCCACACCTAAAGCAGACTGTCTCCCCCAAAGCAAAGCCCACCTCCTGAGCAGCTACTGCAGAAGCAGGACAAAGTAATTTGTTGTCTGTCAATACTCATGGATAGGTTGGTTCCCCATTTTTAAAGTGAATTTTGTCTGTGTGGAACTGGTAAACACGATTCCAGAAGCAAGAGGGTCTCATGGATGATCTGTTTCTTCTGAATTTTTCCTTCCTCCATATGTGATTATAGCCCGTCACCTGATTAACAGTCAGCTGTACATCAGTTTGTAAATATTCAATATTAAGCAAACAAACAAACAAACAAACTGAAAACCAGATCATCTGCTTCAGAGAAACCTGAAACTGAACCCCCTTGTGTTTAACTGTGAATTAACTTGGGAGAGAAGAGAAAGATACAATATAGCTAGGACATTTGATGACCAGTGTGAGATCTGTGGAGGGTGAGTTAAATTTAAAATAAATGCTAGACCCACGAGTCCTTAATGAATGTGGTACTCAAAGAACTTTTGAGTTGCTCTTTCTTCCAGCCCACAAATATTTACGTACTGGCATGAGCTGTTCATAACAGGAGACACTGAGTAGAGCAGGCTCATTGCATGTAATTTCTGGTGTGTGCTTTTGGCCACTGACACCACCTTTCCACCACAGAAAGACGTTTTTTATGCTGGGGACACTGGCGTTTTCATTGAAACTGGTAAATTCTCACAAAATATATCAAACTAATGATAATTTTTCAACAGATTTTACTTTATGCAAAGTAGTTTAATCTACCTAAAAACAAATTTTTAAAAATAGGTTTGAAAATGGTGGAATTTGATCCCATGGGTCCCATCCAGGAGTCAAAATTTCCTATATATTCAATATATAATTGTGAATTACAGGAAGAAAACATTTTTCTTTCTTTTCAATGCTTCTAGGGTGCCATGACCTACTGTATAAATAGGGAGAAAATGGAAAATAATATTTTTTGTTAATATTTTGCATAAAATACCCAACAAAACACTTCTAGATTAAAGCTTACATTTACTTAATTAATTTTGTGCTGCAGTTTTTCAAAGTGCTTTTTGTAATCAATACTTGAAAATCAAATTATTTTGTTTTAAAATATCTACTGATAGTCCTTACACACCGTGATAATATTTACTGCCTCCTGCACATAGCATAGTTTTATTTACACTGCACAGAATGTACCTCAGTCTATGAAGTCATCATATCAATTTTCAAAGCCTTTGTTCTGGAAATATATGCATCTGCTACTGCAATACAGTGATTTAAGTCTATTTATGACCTTTAGCTGAGTAGTACAAATATAACCCTGTTTCTTAATTGCAAAATACAAAACAAAGGATTCATATTGGCAGATTTCAGAATTCATTTTCCCTTACAATTGTTCAGCATTCCCTAGGTCTTTGTCAAACCATCTTCTTCCTCTAGAAAGTTTATTTGCTTTTATTCACAAGTTAATACCTTGCTCGTTTTATTTAATAATTATACCTAGGAATAATTTTCATGTAGTAACTAAATAATGTATTTTACATTGTTTTTCTTGAGTAGTCAATATGTTTAGTTTTCAGCAGAAAAAACAACTTTATCAGATTTTGCCAAAAAGTCCAGAAAGTGAGATGAGAATAGAATGCTCTTTCTCACAAATTCAGATTTTTAGAAATCTTAGATGTCTAATTAGATGACATATGTGGTGATGATCCTCTAATAACCACTTGTTAATTCACCCTTCATGTCACATTGCGTCACTGAAAGTCATTCTGAGATTTCAGCCAGTGTGTTGGAAAAATTCTAATGTTATACCTGTTATTTGTTACTGCTGCTTTTAAAATCAGTGTACAGCACAACCTTTTCTCAAAATGGAACTGGTCGTAGTATTACTGAAAGGACAAAAAATATGTCAGTGCCATTTAAAATTTTGCAGCTGGATTTTTAAAATTTTTAGTATACAGGTAGGGATTATCAATGAACCAACAAATACCTACCTCCTAAATTTTATGCATGGTCAGTTTTCACTGAAAGCAAAATGGCAAAATGAGCTCAGCAACTATCCCACAGCTTTATTAAAATAAGAATTCATAAGCTGATCCAAATTAAGGGAAAAAAGATCTGTCCTGTAAGCAGGAACCAGCTTTTTTCCCTTAAGAAAGAAAAAAAACTCCATGTTCAAAGATATTAATTTTTATGCTCAAAATAATTTTACAAAAAGACCCCAAACCACATACAACAATGCCTTTGATTTCTCTTAAAATAATACCTTTTAATATCTAAAAAAATATTTTCATCTCCATGAAAAAGAGAAAAGAAAAAAAGATCACAAAAAGAACCTACCTCAGAGTGAGTTGCAATTTTTTTTTTCTTTTGGGGAGAGAGTAATTTGGGAGTAATGCCATCCTTACTGCTTTCCCCAGAATTGCTATTATATTTATTTATTTATTGTGCAGCTAAAGAAAACTCGCCATGGGTATGTTGGATCACCCTCTGTGATGTGGCAGTAGGCATAAAATCAGTGGCTTTCTGTAACTCCCCTGCTTAACATTCACCAGAGAGGGAGAGGATCTAAATGTAAAACCTGGCTCCAAAACACCATTGTCAACTTCCTGCCCTCCGACAAATGATCCAGAGCTACTCCACATCAGGATGGAAATGCGTTAGGCACTAAAAACCACTGCTTGCATGACATCATTCCATAACAGATTACACTGTAATGTTAGGAATGTAATCATTAGCATTTAAACATGCATAAAATTTAATTAACCTACTTACCAGTTTGCTTAGAACTTTTGAAGGGCTACCTAGAGTCCTCTCTAAGCATTTTATTGCAGAGTTTTGGAAAGCTCACAAAAGAGAGAAGTTCACTGGGATTTTTCTCCCTAAAGCTGATGAGCCATGACAGATGAGCAGATGACCCGAGTTAATTATTATTGAATTCGTTATTACTGCTTTGTTGTCACCCAGCTCAGCCAGGGTAAAATGATGACAGTAGGTATCTCATTAAAACAGCTGTTTCAATTATGTAGCGGCAAATATTTAAAAAGCGGGCCTTCCAAGTTTAAAGCTGTTAGCAAAGTTTGTTTGTGCTGCTTGTGCCAAGATTCTTTGACCGAAAAAGGAGGGGAGAAATATAGTGTTCGTCTTAATTGGTTGGGGTAGGAGGAGAGGGATGCTAAGCAGCAGAACATAAAAGGTTGAATATGAGCTCCTAACAAATTTCCAGAGTTTGTGGGTGAATTTGTTTTTTCTCATCTTTTGTTAAATTCAGTTTTGTTTACTGTACATCAATTACATTTAGACACTATGACAAAAGAGGAGTGTTTGTATTGATTTCTTTCCAGCTGGAGGAAGTGATATGACTGTAAGGTTTGTTTGGGGTATTTTTTTGTTGTTGCTTTTTTTTAGCTGTTTATTGTTTACTAGTTGACATTCATATTTATTAATTTTAATCACTAGGAGGTTATTCCCTCCTTCATAGACAAAAACAAGTCCTATCTCAGATGCTGTTTCATAGTCTCTCTGTAGTTATTTTGATCTCTAATAGGAACAAAAAGTTGATTTGATTGCACTCTTTCCCTAATATGGTTTGTGTCATCATGTTCAGCCCCTTAGAATCCACGCATTTCTCTGCAATGAGGGCATTGATGCCCCTGTGTACTCGAAAGAGCTGGCAATGAATTGACTTGAAACTGTCTCAGAAGAACATCCTACAGTTATCAGATAATTTCTGGCTAAGACATGTTCTGTAATAGTATAATTTCTCTTACAATTATATTGCTGACAATCACCACAAAGTCATCATTATTGAGGTAAATGGCTCAATGTCCACTGAGAATGAGTCTATGCTTGGGATAAGGTATCTATCCAAGGTGGTGGATGTCTACTTAAACAATTTCTGTAGCTGCAGCAATCAGTAGTATTCCCTCAGTGGCCTGAGTTCAACCCAAAACCACTTAATTAGAGAGGGCTGGGTGCTAAAAACGTGTGGTTTTGAGAAAGGAAAACACTTCTGCATCCTTTTGCTTCCTCCTGACTACAGTTACCAAAGTCAGGATTTCCTCAACCTGCCTTATTTCCCAATATGACTTCTATCTAGGTAAAAAAGTAGAATTTTTGGCTACTTTATTGATTTGTGGACTTTCAACACCCTATTTTTAGCAGTTGTTGAGTCACTGGTAGGAAGTTCTAGACCAGTGGTCATGTGAATATGGAGATTATCTCAACATCTTGAGCATGGTATGTCCAGCATGTCCAGAAGTCGTGCCTAGGGTCAGGAGATTCATTCATAGTAAATTCTCTCTATCCAGACATGTTGGACTTTCAAAAAATGGGCCACATGTAATTAGTCCATTCAAAATGTCGTGTGTAGAAATATGGAAGCCCAATGACAGTTTTTCTGATGTTAGATCAAAAGGAGCTTTATGAATTTTTCTACCTGTAAAAACTCATAAGGAATATCTTTTAAACTTATTATGTGTGGATTTTACTGTCAGCCCAAAGGAATTCAGAGAATGATGTTTCCTGTTAAAAGGGAAGTCATGCCACTTAATCAGAAGCTACAAAGGGCTGTATATAATGATTTTAATCCTGGAAGCATAACAGTCACTGCTGTTTCTCTCAAAAATGTGATTATTATTAAAAATAAGCACTTTTCAGAGACAACACAGAAGCATATTTATTATTACCACTTTTTTTTCCTTTATTTTTAGAGTAAAAATTCCTGTATAACTTCATTTTGGCATGTGCTTGATTGCTAATTGTTTCCATTTCAGAGAATCTCATGTAATTGCTGCTGAGTGGCTTTTCTTTCCCACTGGTCCTATTTTGTCTCCTTATGACGAAAAAAAGCATTCTCAACAAAGATTTTTTTTAAACCATATATACGTTTTGTCACTGCAGTGAAGAGCTCCTACCAGGTGTCCAAGCATCTGAGTTAATTATAGCTAGAGGATAAAGCTCTGTGTTCATAGAAGTTATAGATGAAACTTGGGAGTGAGGGGGAAGGGTTGTCTTACAGGTATCATTATGTTGAAGCAGCTTTTGAGATAAAAAAGAACATCTGAAGTCTCCATTAGGAGTTATAAATTTCCAAGTCTCATCATTCCAATTGCAGCCTTTGGGCACAAGTAAATATTCCAAAATGAAGTTCAGCCACTTTCCTCTGTTTTCTACATAAGACTTCCCTAAGGTTTAATGTGTTTTTCAGCAGTAATCACAATTTTTCATCACTCACATGGTAGAAAATATGCTGTGGCTTTTTACTAAATTCAGGGACATGGGACAGCCTTTACTGTATCATAGGAAATAATCTGGCCCCATCTAATACAAATTTTTTGTCTTTGGAATCCCTTTCAGCTGAATAGTAGATGCAAGGCTGAAAGTCAGAAAATTTGCTTTGCTGCAAAGAAGCCCTACAAATGAAGTCAGTGTGATTCCTGGGCAGGAGTGATTCCTGGTGCCCTTTGCCAAAGCGTTGGATGGACAGACTGCTACTCCTGCCACTGCTGTGAAACAACTCTTTGTGAGAAAAGAGAGCCAAAGCCCCAGACCTCTCCAGGGAATTTGTACTACTGATTGGAAATGAGAACATGGACTGCTTCTTGGTAGGAGGTGTAGCCAGCTTTGCAGTTCTGTTGGTTTATTGGTTTGGGGTGCTCTTCTCCTCCTGGGCCAGTTCTCAAGAAATACAGACAGGAGAAGCCCTGTAGAAGAATGGCAAAATGCAAAAGAGAGACACGTGTCTTAGAAAGGAGTCTCATCTCTTCATTACATTTTGAAAGCTATGATTTCACCCAGGAATCCACTCAATAGTTTTATTTTGTTTAGGTCTGATTTTTGAGTTTATTCGCTCCCACAAAAAAAAAAAAAAAAAAAAAAAAAAATTTAAAGTAGAATCTCAGGGAATAATACATTAATATGAGATTTGGAAACATTACAAGATTTAAAGGTAATCTGATTAATTTATTAATTTTTGCTTGTTTAAGTTTTGGGAGTTTTTTATTTTCTTGTTGATTTTTACTTTCCTCTTTGGTCTACACAATTTCCCAGTTATGAATTAGGGCTCTTATAGTTAAATATGCATTATTATTTAATAATTAGGGGATTATTATTTCTCATCTAAAATAGAAAACTTAAATCAATATTAATTTTTAATTTTTAAGCTAAGAGTTACTTTGGATACTATCATTCAACCAGCATAGACAAGTACATTGGTCTATAACTAACCTTGTCTTTATTTTGTTCCATGTTTTGGCACCTTTCCCCAGTAAAATTTTCCATAATATTTTGGGTTGGGTTTCTTATCATTATTTAGAAAGCATCGAAGTACATAAGAGTGTTAACCTACTATATTATCTTATGTAGGCTTGTATTGAAAAATAAGTAAATATTCAAGATCTTGAAGAATAGACTCTTCATATTATGTCAGGTTTATCTCCTGACATAATGTGTCAGCTTCACTGATGAGTATATGGCTATTGTTTTCCACTCATTTTGTTCTGAAAGGATAGTGACTGGCCACAGAAATTTTCAAAAATGCCTGTGGTATTGAGAATTGTAAACCCTACTTTTCCAAAGTAATTTGTGAAGCACTCAGTCTGTCAGAAGTGCTGTCTTTAGGAGGCATATTTTTGTTTAGCTTGAGTAAAATTCCAAAGGATGCCTCCTCATCAAAATATGTAACTTCCATTTTAAAATCAGATTAGATATTATTTTTGAGATAGTTACAATTTTATTAATATTGTTTGAGTGACCTTTGTCTGAGTTTAATAGTCTTATGAGCAAGAAAAGGAAGGATGGAAAAAACTTCCCCTGATTTTATGTTTTCTTCTTTGATCATTGCACATTTGTTTAATGCCGTTTTGTCAGAGGTTTCAGTGGCAAATCAGTAATAGCGTGGAACAGCTAACCTGTGTGGTGGGATGCAATATTTAAAAATTAACCTGTTAGTAGCATTCTATTGCTGCTTCTCTCCAGGAATGATTTTACACACTGGCAGTAGTCTCAATCACATTAGTAAAATATATAAAAGTTTGTTTACATTTTACCAGTTAAACATTCTGACTGTTGAGTAGGTTTTTATACCATATTTGCTGTATAAAGGCAGCCCTCTTTGCTATGATCTAATCTGGGTAGTGTTGGTAAATTTCCACCAAGAAACTTCCACCTTTCACTTCCAGCTGCTGGCCTTAATATTTGCATCCTATTAAACCTAAAATCTCAGATCAGTCAAGTGATGCTCAGCATTTTGTGTCCTGTAAGACCTTTCATTTATTTAATTTCCAAACTTGTTTAGAATGACTTCAATATTAAAATCACAGCTTTTACAATCCTGTCTGTAGTTGGAAAGGTAGTCTTTGTGTAATCATGTGCCTTCTTTTGAAAGCTTTGGGAAGAATTGATCAATTTAGGATTTGGAATAACCCTCTGTTCCAATATCCAAGGACTTAACCCAGGTTTAGGCCCCATATCTAAGTTTAAGCTACATTGTGAGCAGCTCTGCAGCTTTCCAGTATTAGCAGCATATTATACACTAGAAGCAGAATCTGTGCAAATGCATCCCCCCCTCCGCATACCAATTTGTATTGATACACAACTTCCACAGAAATATGAAATATCCTCAGTGCCACGAATTTATGAAGGGAAGACATTCAATATCTTAGAAAGTGTAACTCATCACCATAGTAAAAAAACCTCTCTAGATTACTACATGCCAAGCATGGAGAAATTGTCAATTATTTCAGTAGTTTGTACCTCAGACGTTTTTTCCCTGATATATTTCCTCAATCCTGTTTTTGTGTTCATATTTGGTCATGTTACTAATTATTCCCTGTGACAGCAGCCAGATCCCATGGAGTCACACTCCTTTATGGGGGCTGAGTGCACCCACCTTTGTCTCAGTATAATGTACTGCAGCACCAGCATTCAGCATCCCAACCTCCTCCTTCCTTTTCTTTTTTCCTCTGCTCTCCCCCTCCCCTTGCTCCCCAGATAGTCAATTCTCCCAAGGAAGCAACCATAGCAGAAGTCTCTCCTGATTCATTACCATTTCATAGTAAGAACGGCACTTTGCAAAACCATAGGCAAGCACAAATGTTGAGGAAAGGACATAATACATGCAGATTTGTCATGAGTTTTGTAATTACCTTTGCATTCTTCAAGGAATCCCAGAAGCATAAGGAAGGAAGGAAGTAGTGTTGTTTTGGCCCCAGATGACTTTAAAACTATGGTGCATTGCATTGCGGGATCCTATTAATAATTAAACTATCTGTCACTTACCAACAACATACATTCCAAAATGAATTTAAGCAAAAAGAAAAAAAAAAAAGATCATTTGGGACTGAATTAGCAGGCTTCAGAGAGAAATAAATAATAATCAAACATCTGTGTTCTAAATAGTACGTGCTTTATCAAACAAACAACTGTTCCCATCTCATTGTATAAAATGGCTTGGGGAAAATACGGTAGCTCAAAAGTAAAGTCTCAGTTAGAAAAGAGAAAAAAAAGTTCATTAACGAGTCAGAAAGTGATTGAAAGTTGCCATGTTGCTGTATTGCCTTTTCCCTCCGTTGTCTGTGCTGGCAGTAAAACTGTATTTATTTTAGTACTCGATTCAGTGGACAAACGGCAACTCCACAGCTAAGGAAAAAAATGCTACTGGCATACATTCAGAAGGTACAGCAGCTGAAACTTCCAAATATTCTGAGCATCAGAATATGATCCTATCTTCCTTACTTGCTGACTTTTCAAGCACCTCGTCTCCAGTGAAGGTTATGGGGTTTATTTTTGCCAGGGACAAGATAAAGGATACCAAATAAACAAATAGGAAAGAGAGAGAACTCACTGTTACCTCCATGTTGCCAAGACATGCTGCTAAGGCATCCTGCTGACCAGACATTAACACATTGCTAATATGCACAAGGGGAAAAAATGACCCAAATAAAACAGTAATAAATAACAATGCAGTACACTAATTAGCCAAGTGCAATATTTCATAATACACAGGCTATTTTTGTCCTTTCTCCTCTCCTTACATCCATCTTTCAGCCTTTTGGAAGCCACTGGGACAGCATGAGTTTGCAGGATAATAAACCAAATAAACTCATCACTGGGACTATAACAAGATGACTTTCTCTGTATCTCCTAACATCACATTCCTTTTTTCCACACCAAATCATGCTCTTATATCACTATGACTGAGGAATAGTGGTGGATAGCTACAAATGATCCATGACAAGATCACAGGCAAAAATCTAATGACATTTCAGAGAAAGCCTTGAATATTTCATATTATTGTTAGGAGGTTTTTTCCCTCTTTTTTCTGAACTGCAGTACTTGATAGCTGCTATGACTGCATGTCTGCAGGTTAGGCTTCTGCTACCTTTTGAGCAGGCGGCTGTCTGTTTGTCTACTCCTTAGGTAACTGTGTTAAAATATCCTATTCCAGCTGTAACACTTGTTTTACAAGAGCCCTGGTTTTGTCTGACACAATATGGAACAACATTTGTCATTCGTTATCAGGGGTGATATATTTGTTAGCCTGCAGAGAAACATCTGCTGTGCTTTAATCTCTAGTGTGCAGGCCAATATTCATAGGATACAGCTGCATAAAATCACAGTATTAGATGGGGCTGTCCAGTCTGACATGAAGGCTAGCTGGCAGGCAGACAGAAACAGATTTTATTATCTGCCTTTTACATATTTATTTATGTCAAATATTTCTGAGAATCCATACATTAAAGCCCTTTTTATGCATTGTTGTTTTGTGGTGACAAGTCATCGACAGCCAAATGAGAAATTTATGTTACATATTTAATATGGACATCTGAATGATTATCAAATCTATAGAAGCCAAGCCTGCCCAATCACCCCTAAATAATGGATGAGAAGTGGATGTGACTCAATTTGTTCAGTATAAAACCTAGACGACCTCTGTCTCTCATTTCATCACTGCAGCACTGTCATTATTTGCTTCTATTCATCTCACTTGGCATCACTCAATAAAATCTGCACATGATAAAGAGAATAACCTTGGTCAATAGTAAGAATGCACAAGGAGGAAAAATGATCATTTCCTCTCCTCCACGATGGTGCCACAATGTACACCACCATGGCTATATGAACTTCACATGGATGCTGGTATGTAGCTCATAAGAAAGAGGAGACAAAACCTTTAATGAAATGGTTGGATGTAGGGAGGAGGAGGGATGAGCTCGATAATGTCTTTTCATTTAGTTTGTGGATTTATGGTGAGGAAATTTTTAGGAGGGATTTAAAACAGAAGAAAAAAAAAGCCACTGGAAATATGGCTTTATTTAAAATAATTGCAGAAACATTCTTGCAGGAGAAAGATGGTGAAAGGATTTGATAAAAGTTGCCACAAATCCTTCTGCTGCTACCAAGCAAGGGTTTGATAGCCCCAGAAAACATGCTTTTCATTGAGACTACCAAAAAAGTACTTGTAAGAAAAGACCATGTTAAAATAACTCATCATATCAAAAATTTGGCATAGGGGAAGGAGAAAAAAAAAATCAGTTGTGCAGGTTAGATTTTGAAAGCAAATCCTGCTCTTTGAAAATATTTCAGTAGGCTGCCTGTGAACATGAAAGTCTTGTATCTAACATTATATATTCATTTCCCTTTTCAAAGGTGCCATAGTTGGGACGACATGTCAAAAAATGAATGTAGGAATGACAAAGGTTAACTTCATATGCATCAAGATGAGAAGGCTTCTGGTCACAGAAATGTCCAAAATGTGCAACCAGGTTTCATGGAAGCAGGAAAGATGACCTATGTCATGCTTAGCAGAGCTAAGCATGTAACACTGTAATTTTATATCTCATTATTCATACAAATACCCTACAAAAGATTTACCAAAATGGACAAAGCTACAGAAGGTTGCAGTGAAAAATGATAGGAACAGAAGGTTAGGAGGGGCATAAAGGATAGGAAATTGTAAGCAAAAAGCAGGCAGAACCAGGCTGCAGTCTGCTGATTAAAGATTGGGTTACTGCTGCATTTAAAAAAGGAACAGAGTCAGTGAGTCTGAGGATGCTGGCTAGACTGTCTGAGGATGTTGCAGACTGTTAGTGCAGAAGCAGCAGCAAAGTATCAATCTGCAAGATTGAAAAGGATGAGTAAGAATCATAAGGAAACTATGTAGACATTTATCATTGGCTTGTCATGTTTTCTTCTCAGTTCAGCAGAGTAAATTGCAAGTCAGTGTCACATGTGAGGAAAGCTGTCATTTGGCAGCCTCCTAGAGCAAAGCAATTTGGTTTCCAAAGAAGAGCTTGTGGTGGACTTTGAAAGAATTTTAGATGAACAGAAGAGGCTCCCAGTTGAGGATAATATTTGAAATGCAGCAATCTTGACAAAGAAAAGACATTCTTTCCTTTAGCAAGAATTAGCTGAAGAGGATGAAGTGAAAAGCAGGGGTCAAACAGGGTGCACCAGAAGAAAAGGAAACAGGGACACAGGACCACCAGGATCAGAGAGAAGATGCTGATATCTGTGATCAATGAGAAAGTTGGTATAAGTTACAAAATAACTTGGTAAATGCAGGGAAAAAAGCAAAGAGAAAGGGAAATCCCGCCTTCAGCAAATGTCTAAAGAAAAAAAATATCCAAACTAAAATGAGCAAGCTGTTCACCTAAATCCACTAAAGATGCCCCATTGTTCAAGATTATTTTTTGTGAAAACTTCATGGAAGAATGAGGAAGTGAAGGTCAGAGGAGACCAGGTCTGGCAAGACCAATTAGATCTGTAAAGCTGGTAGGTACCAAAAAGGGGATAAGTAATCAAAGAGTATATGGTGGGAGTATTTAGAGTTAGAACCTGTCAGAGGAAATAATCATCTTCAGATGAGAAAATGATGTTGAATACTTAGCCATGTGGGCCTCTAGAGAAGGAGGTTCTTTGGGATTCTTGAAATGCAGTAGATTATGCCATAGATTAAATGGTACCTGAAGCAGTAGTCAGAGATTACTAAGCAAAGTGCAGGTTAGGTATTGAGTATCTGCAGAATATCTGTAGGGCTTGAGGACACTGGGAGAACTCTCTATATTAGACAGTGAGAGAAAGAAGATGGATCACAAAAGGAGATGAGGTTGTGGAAGGGATGAGAATTTTCCTATTTCTTACAAATCATAAGAAATTGCACATATTATTTTCAGGCTAGCCTGGGAATACACAAAATTCTTTCTAAAATGATTTAATAAGCAGTGTAGTGGAAATATAAATTGTAAATAAAAATTAAAATAGAGAAAATGTTGAACTGACAATAAAAGAACTTCAAAAATTCTTGTTTTGAATGCAGCAGGAATATTTGTACAAATACATTAAAGTTCCTGAGCTGCTACATCAGATTTATTTCTATTTCTCCAAAAGGATAATGTAATTCTACAATTAAAATCAAAATTAAAAAGTCACCACTTTCCTTCTTCTCACCTCTATATACATAGATGTTACTGATGTCTCTAGGTTGAAATAATAGGGGCAAATTTTAAAAAAAAAAAAAAAGCATATATATCATGTTAAGTTGTCCAGGACTGTGCTTAGTGAGAGTTTTAGTTTTGTTTGTTGTCAGCATTGTAGGAATCAACTTGACATGACTTGTCTGCATATTCAGGAATTATCTGGGAAAAGCCACATGTAAAGGCAGCACCAGTTAGGAATGGTGAATTGCTTGAACTCATTTGTAATACTCATGAGCAGTTTGATCGTTTCCCCAGCCTTTTGAAGCCATGTGATTTGTGCTGTAAAGCTAATGCTGGCAATAAAGAACCCATGTCTATCTGTTAATCAGGTTGAAAATGGCAGCTGTTTCACATCAAGAGGATTTTAAAACAAAAGAAGAATAAAATACAAGACAGAGAGAGAAAGCAAAATTCTATTCTTTGTCAGAGCCTAAAATGAATCATGATGATTTAAACAATTCCAGTGAAGACCTTTGTGTACAATGAAGAGATAGTGGGGAATATTGTGTTTCATTGATGAAGCATTGATACAATCAGCTTCAGGTCTCATTGAATGCCTTGAATTCCTTTCAAATTCCTTTACTTTTCAAAGTCTCTAGCACGATGGAGAAAGTTACCTTTGTTATCCTTTGTTGCCACAGCCTTCAAAATGGCATTAATTATTGTGGCTTTTATTCTTAGAGTTATACAAGAATAAAAGTTATTGGATATTATCTGTCTGCCATGTAAAGGAAGTTTTTGTTTGTTTGTTTTATTTTTTTTTAATTCTAGCAGAAGGTTTCTTTGATTTATTCCAAATGTTTTTTTGTTTATATCATGTGGTGACCTCATAATAAAATCTATGAGAAAGGGTACTTCTATTTTTTAGGTTAGATGAAGTTGGAAAGAGTTCTGAAGTGTAGGAATTCAGTGGATTTCTTGTCTCTTTGCAGTCAGCTAGGTTTTTCTGTTGTCTTCAGCTGAGTCTAAACTTACCCCACTATGCATGAGGAACATCTGTGCTATGTTGTTTTGGATTTGAGCAACTCCAACAAGGTTTTCTTATGTTGGTTTCATTACACAAATGAAATACCACTAGCCAGGGGATTCTTGTTCAAATCCCCACTATTTAAAGACTGTACTGAAAGTAATTTATATTATGCTATATTATATTAATTATATAAATAATATCATATCACATTACATTATTATAATACATATATTATTTTTATGTGAGACCTGGAAATTCATGAATCAGTGAAAGGATTCAGTTTATTTCATCTGTAATTACTTTAGCCATATTATATTATTTCATTTTAGAAAACAAATAAAGCAATTAAGCCTTCCTGGTAAATAGCAAATATACTTGTACCTTTTCCTTCCTTATCCAAAAGCTGTGCTGTATGGAGTGACTGTTAATTTTATAGGTAAATGATGAATTATGGAACCATATAATAAAAATGTCTCTCTGCCTAACAAATCTAGGCAGTGTCTTGCAATCAATTTATTTTGAGACTCACCCCACTCTTCAAGAAGCCTTACACAGGCAAAACAATCCACCCCACAATATTTTATGGTTGTGCTTCCACAAATTGCACACAGCCAAATGATAAGAAAGGATAGGATTATAACATTTTCTTGTGCACAGAAACATTAGCAGTTCTCAGTTCTCACAGTATGAAATATATAACTGGAACTTTAAATGGATACCAGTGGGAAGGGCTTAGGCTCACTCTTCAATGAGACACACAATGTGTTTTTAGTCCATGAATGGCTCAAGATTACAGACTTTAAGTTCATGGTGGCTTTAGGATTTTTAAAGAGGGCTTTTATGGCTCTCTATGGGTTTTGTAGAGTTCGACAAAGGCACCTGGTTTTGCAGATGTAGGGAAGTGAATAAATAGTGCTAATAAAATCTTAAACACTCATCAAGAATTTCCTGAAATATTTCCTAGGTAACATGCTTGACACATATTTGCATTTATTTTGTCATGTACACCAAAAAGATGATAATGAATATCTACTTTGTGATGTATCTTTGTAGATATAGCATGCACTTATTAAAATTACCAAAAGTCACAAAGAATATCACGTATGCAGTTTCTGGAGAGAGAAAAAATGAAGCAAAGTTCAATACATGTCCTCAAAATGCAAGGTTTAATCTTATAAATTGCTAAACAGATTTAATACATATTATAGTTAGTACAGAAACCCTAGTTAAACACTTGGCAGTAGTGATTTCTGATCTTGTTTGTATTACAATTGTATAGTATGCATTGAGAGTATACTCATCTATGTGCCTACATATTCATTCAAATGCTCTGTTGTGTCTTTTTTTACCTAAATGGAAGTGGTTTCTTTTTGTTTTCCCACTCTGTTCTGCTCTGTTCCCATACCTTAATACAGCTGGCTACAACTATTACTGTAGCTGAATACATGGGCAATTATTTTCAAACAGCTGGAAACTTTTTAAGGCTCGTTTTTCTGCTCTGTGAGGTATTAGTAGGTAGCTCTTCTTTCATGATGGATTGCATGGCACTGCCTGAAGACTACCTATATTTTCAATCTCCTTTTGCTTATACTTAACATTGAAAAGGTCTGTAACTTGAACCACACAACTATCAGGTTCCACACAGGAGCCTCACTATTTGGCAAAATGCCTTTGTTGCATTCATTTTTGTTTATAAAATACTAATTACCTCTTTTATTGTTTGAAGAGATTAAAAGTTAATAGGAGAAACTAAATAAACAGAATGCCATTCTGCACAAACTATATAAGCTGGTAATTAATTTCTGGCCTCCTCTGAGCTAATTAACTCATATAAAGAAATGAAGTTAATGAACCATATTTCTAGTCATACAAGTGTAGATACAAGCAGTTTGACTTAATGAATTAATAAGATATTTCCTTTCTTAGAGGTTTTTCAATTGTCTTCCTAGTCTGTAGGCCTTCTTAATGTTTCTTTCTGGCTAAAATATTTAATAAATGTCAGGGCAACCTGGAGATGGGACTTCACAAATTTTACTGTCATGTAGGAGACCACAATTTCAGAGCAAACAGGGAATTTTTAGCTCAGCTGGGTGATGAATCTTGATATACAGCAGTGATGTTTTATTCTGACTGGAGGTGATGCAGTAACCATCTTAGACTGAAAAGTAACAGTTTCTGAAAATGCAGTCATTTTGCTTTATCTGGACTAAGGCACAAGTAAAAATGAAATAATTAATAATTGCAATGATATCCCTTTGGCTGAGTGAAAGGATCAATTGTTAGTTTAGACTGCTGACAACCTCATTTCTATCAGCATTTCATCAGGAATTTGCACTGTTATCTGTGCAGGCTATAAGCCAAATTTGAGTTGGATGTATAATTCTTAGTTAATCTTGAGAAAAAGATTGTTTATCTCATACTCCCTGATTTTCTGGGAGTAGGACTTATTTTGACTATTTTGCTACAGTACCTACACAATGTTAACTTTTACTGTGCTAAATTGGTATCAAATAGACCCCATGCTAAAGAAAATAATATATCCAGTGTGACAGTCCTTGGAAAACCCTATCTCTGTGGCTTTGCATGACATCTCCCATGAAAGTCAGTCCCCTGTAAATCTTACTGTGATGCCACTAACACTCCCTCAAACAGAGTTGAGTCTTACACATTTATGAAGTACCAAAACCCCCAACATTCCATGGAGGACAGTTTTCTGCAAGACTGATTTTCCGTTTTTTTTTCATTTTAAGGGATGAAACATGATTGTATTGATTACTTTATTGTTATTATTTTATAAACATTTTAAAATTATTTATTGATAAACAGTCTTGAGAACATGATGCTTCTAATACATTAAGAATAAGACGATAAACAGAGGAAAAAAAATAGATTTTAAAGCTGATTTTTCCCTTCCGTACTGGAGCACAGAACATAATTTGACATCTGTTATGAGACCTGGAAATTCATGAATCAGTGAAAGAATTCAGTTGATTTCAGATGGATTTGCATCTCTAATTATTTCAGAAGAAGAAAATAAAAGTGGTAAAAAGTTTTTACATATTTCTGAAGGTCACGCTGCTCTATATATAGATATTCCTTGCTTCTTTTCCATTTTAGATGAAAACTTCTCTTATCCTATTGTTTTGAACATGTCATTTACCTAAGTGTCAGCAGTCTCTGTTACAGACCTTTGACCTTGGTCTGTGACCAGATGATCAATTTTGTTTTCCTAGGGCCTGAAAGCACAGCTGACACAGCTTTAGAAATGTATTTCATCTTGATTTAGTAATTTTCATTTATCCATCTCCATTATTTACTTAGATGTTAAGACTACATCCTTTCTTGGCGATTTGTTTCTAATTGTTGAGGTAGACACACATAAACATGCTGCAGTCACTAAAAGTAAACAGTGTCTGGTTGCTGACAGTCTGAACATAAAATGACCAGGGCTTTTTAGATTCAGAAAAATGGCTGCTTAGTACCAACATGCAATGTAATTAAAAAGCAAGATTCCAATAAAATCAGTTTCAAAGCATCTTGTCAATATAAAACTCATGAAGGAAAAAAGCATGGCAAAATATGATTTTCCCAAAGCAAACATTGGTACCATTTAAGGTTTTGCACAAATAAGAATACAATTTCTTTTTTTTTCAGATCTGAGTCCATGTCTCTGATATTGCCTGTTAATAGCTCCTAAGTATTAGATCCAAATACTTTGCCTGTCCAAATCCATGCATAGCAGACCAGAGTGCTGGCAGTATCACACGGGGTTCTACCACAACCACATGTGGAAGGTATCTGCAAAGGAAATACTGCAGAATCTTTTTTGAGTAGACAATTGCATTCATTCAGAGCGCAAATTATAAGGCATTCCATATTATCACAAGGGCAAATTTTATCCCTCGTGGTAAGTGCACCTTTCACCTAGAATAAATATTTACTTATTTAAGAAAGGAAGGTAGGATGGTGTCCTCACTGAATACAACATGTATTTTAGGAAAGAAATAAGGTTATTGCTGTCCTTCAGTCCTTTCAATGCTATGTGAGATACTGATGGCTAAAAACTCACATCTTATCTTACAAGCTCACTGTGCTTCTTCAAGGACAACCAACAGAGTGCTATCCAGAACAGTCTCCATCTACAACCAAATCTTTGCCAAATCAAATTCTTATGTCTTCCAGATCAAGCCAAAACCACAAAGTTCTGCAACTGGCAGAGTTTCTCTTTGATTAGGTACCCAGATGAGGCATCTACTGTGTTCTAAAATTTCTGATTAATAAATTATCAAATTATTCTCTTATGTAGTCTTTGCTGCCACTAGATTCCTGCTATAAAATGCCCCCATCTTCCGATCTTTGATCTTTTTTTGAGATGCATCATAGTGCTAGAAACACACTACTGGGCATGGTTATACTCAGAGTTTAAACTACAGATTTCAGAAGCCTAGTCCTATGTACACCACAGATTTAAAACTTCTATATATATTAAAGCTAATCTTCTCTTCCTTTAGAAATGACATGCTTTCAACATATGTCAATGGACAGTATGAAAGATCATTCTGTTAACAAATAAAAATAAATCCTGGTTTACTTGATAGGAACTGCCTGAAGAAGATAAAATTAAACTGCATCTTCCTGTCTATGCTATGAATTAACATATGGGTGTTCTGCACTAAGATTATATCTTTTTTCCCTTGGTTTTCTTTGTAGGCTTGATTATTATTAAAGACTAAACCCTATGTTTAAGACTGTGCAAGTTAATACTCTTGAATTAACTTTTAACTTGTATTTTTTCCTAGTCCATAATCAGATAATCTATGAGCAGGACTGTTTAATAACTTTTAATTTTAGGATTTTTTTTCTAATGACCTTTAATATTAACCCTCCTTTGGGTGATAAAAGGAATATATTTCATGTCCTATGTGTGCTCTATATAGTCCGTTCTACTGCTAGATAGATGACATATAAGTATTTTCTGTTAAATAATAAGACTGAGGAGAATACAAAAGAGAAAAACATTCCTGAAAGGTGATATTTGGTGGCTGAGTTTACAGGAGAGAGTCATATTTCCATGTGGTGCTGCTGTAGCCATGCACCTTTTTCAATAGTCTGCTTTGTGGGGCTGCCTGCGCACTTGATCTGCACTTAGAGATTTGAGCATTCAATTCCAAGTCACACCACAAGCAGGCCACCTTCAATAAGCGCAGTTTGAAAAGGCTACAATCTCTTTGGATTAGATACTTCTGTATGGAAAGATCCCCATAATTCTGGCACAGGGAATAATTTTACAGCTTGTGATTTCTACATTCCTTTACCAAACAGTGTCCATCAGTGAGGTGAGGGGAGCACATGCATTCTAAAGACCATGAAGTGTAAGTTGGACAATGCTGACAAGCAAACACCTAAAACCCTGGCAGGCTTTTTCCACGATAGTTCATGCAGCACTGGGTGTGCATGTGTTAGCATTCTAAAAATAAAACAGTGGTTATGATCATTATTGGGTGGACATGGTTTTAGAAAAATAAACTGCTCTTAGAAGATAGCTTTAGTGACATAAACATATTAATGCTGAGATATAAATCACAGAGTCCTTCTACATTTTCATTATCTTCCTCTGAGGATTTATCATGCTATAAATGAGATTCTATAGGAAACTCACCCATATATAAAAATTAATAGTGTGATGTCAAGCCTATAAAGAATAACACTCAAATAATTATATCTATATTTTAATCATTGTTGTAAACAATTATAGTTACATAATTTTGACTTTTCTCAGTCCATTTTTAATATCCTCTGGCTTCTGTATTAATACTTTTTTGGTCATCGAGAGGAATCACAAATGGTTTCTTAAATTAGAGAAAGAAAAACATTGAATTCTTAAGCAGATAAAAAAGGCTTAAATACATCATGATTAAACCATATGTCTTGTACGATCATCTCTTAAGTACTATAAGTCTTTACAGATGTACTGACCTCTTAGATTCCACAGCACAAATGAATCCCATTGCAACTGTGATATATTAATATTTGTCAAAGTCCTCCAAATTGAAAAGATTTTCTTTTCCTAGTACATGGGATTGCTTAGTTGAAAATTAAAGTTCTTGTCCAAATAGAGCTGACAATTTGTTGCCTTCTATCCTGGGGAAATTTCTCCCTCCTTCTGTTAGATAATATTTATTGTGTTTCATTTTTAATAGCATGAGAACAATACTGCCCTATTCATAGTTAGTAGAAAATGTTCAAGTTTTTAGGAGCAAATGAAGTTGAGAGCACCTAAACATTTTGAAGACTGTCTCACTTTCATGTGTAGAAATACTGATTCCGACAAGAAGTAAGGGTAGAACACAAGAACATCATTATTTTCATATTTTCCACATTGTTATTCTCTTTCGGTGGTTGTTTAATCAACAAGAAATTAAAAATTATTTGGAGATGTACTTTGTCCTGAACACTGTTTTACCTTTATAATATTTATGAGGATTGTCTTAGATTTGGAACAGAAATTGTCTCATTTCTACTGTAGCAGGCTCTCTGCAGTACAGGGACATGTAAGGACAGCTAACTTTCAAACAGCAGAAAGCAGGCATCTCTGAAACATAAATAATGTGGATTGATTTTGAAAAACTAAAGGTTGCAATCAAAAAAAACTCAACCAACCCATTCATTCAGTCCACCTCAAAACAGACTAATTCAGCCCCTAATCTTTAACTCAGTTGGAACCTAGCTAAAATGAAACAGGTGAGCCTGACACTTCCATTGCTATGGAAGTTAATGCAAACACTAGGCAGTTTATTTTCAGGACACCTATGCATGTGATTTATGAAAAATATCATCAATTGAGTTTGATCACTTAAGAATTTGCTTTTTAAGTCATCCTCTAAACCTTGATATTGAATTAGCAGTGGTATTTTGAGCCTTAAAACTTGCATATTTACTACTTTACACTTCCATTCTGACTTATCTCTTTTGAACCCACCAATGCTGTTTTTAAAAATCATAACTTTCTTTCTGGAAAATAGTAATTATTTTTGGATTCAGAATGAAGTTTCCATACCACAATGTAGGAGACCTAGGTTAGGCAAGTTTCCCATATAAAAAAACCTGCCTTGACCATGCAAGGATCAAGTGTTGGAAAATTTAATTCCCAATAGAAAGTGACCAGAAGATTGTGGATTATATCATGGTCTCTGTGCAGTGTGCAAGAGTTGCAAGTCTGTGGCAGATAATGAGATAAGAATGTGAATTAATAATTTTGCATTTAGAGGGTAATTGTGAAGAAAAAGATAAAATTGTGTGTTGATTTAACAGAACACTCTCACAGTGTGATCAACGTAACTGATTTTTCTAAAATGATGGCTACAACAGAACACACACAATGGCTAAATTACATCTTTAAGAAGAAACTGTGCATAGAGTAGCAAAATGCATTTACAAAAAAAATTACTTGATGCCTTTTAGCAGATGGATTAGAACCATAAATAGAGAGGGACAATGACACACAGAAAAGTAAGACATAATTAATATAAATATAAGGTTGTGGAATGCATGTCATTCATTTTATGTATTTAGTTACACAAAATTCTTCTTAACTAAGTATTTGTAGCTATTCTGCATTAAGAAAGAATCTACAATAGCTGTGTCAGTTACACCACAAACATCTGCCCTGTTAAAAATAATTGCACAGCTTTTTGTCTTGTCTGGTCCTGGTTCCCAGCTAGTGAACTTCTTAGAAAGCTGTGGGACAGGGTATCTCTTCCAGCTTTCCCTGAAAATGTCAACTGTTAGCGGAAAATCTCTTGTCAATTTGTACTTAAACAGAATGTAATAGCTGCAATATATAAAAAGAAATGTCTGTGTCTCTGTGTCTCTCAAAACTCACCACCAAAAACTGCTCATGGAGCAATGCCAGTGGATGTACTGATACTTTGGAAGAGCAGAAAACCTGTCAGATGGTTGACACGAAAACAGACACAGAAGTAAAAAAATCACTTTCTGATCGGTCTCCCAAGAATGCATGGACCAAAGTAATAATGGCAATGAGAAGCAGCTTTGCTTCCATAAAACAAAGAACAATCATAGTTGCTGGCCTTGAGTGCTGAGAGCATGCAGGAGGTGTAACAGGGAAGTTACAAGATGGGATTATTCTAATGGAGCATTGTTACTGAACTAGCAGCACTCCCTGCACCATCTCAGTGGCACAACCAAGACCACAGAATTTTGAGCTGCAAAATAATATGTTATGAAATAGGGTCAGGTGTATGGGAATAGACAGATGTGATATTATTGGTGAGCAGACAGGTGGGATCCCATAGCAAGAGCTATGTTATTTAATGTGGTGTCATTTCCCTGAATTCTTAATTTGGGTACAGGAAACAGACTGAATATAGATGGTAATTCCTGATAGAGTTTAAGACTTTGTGAGAGATGGATAGATTCACTTATATGTCTTTTAGCATTCATTATAGCCTTCAGATGACAAGGGAAAGCCAGGATAAAGTACTCATGATTGTAGCTGTGATGAATACTGTATAATGTGTGAAGCTACTGTGAAAAAGATACAAAACTACATGTTGTATAATCATTTTGAAAAAATGTCTGTATATACTCTAGGTACTCCTGATTAATTTACAAGGAGGTCAATTGCATTAAATATATGAGATGTTTTGTCAGAAAAGATTTTCAAGAATGATTCTGCAAAAACATCAAATAAAATTGAGGAAACACTAAAGAAATTCCTGCTCAAAAAAGGAAGGAATATAAAACAACACCTGTATGTCTGCTTTTACCAAGATCAGCAAATGGGTTTTTTACACTATATAGAGTTCTTTTTAGGTACAAATTTGTTTTACTAAGGCTACCAGTAGTTATTTTCCTTTTTCAATGTATTGATCACAGTCTAGAAGAGCAACAGTTCAGACTTAAGGACTCTATTACTACAACAAAAACACCAGCAGTTTAAATATCTACATCTCTCACATTCTCCAAAAAAGACTGTGAAGTGTGCAAAAGAAACCATGTATGTTTATCGATATATTCATGGGAGCTGAGTAGCAATGGAGTCTCCAGAAACAGCAATTGAAAACACTTTCCTGATGGCACCATTGGGACAATTAATTATTCAGTTTCACATGGAGAAATATGTTAGTGTAGCTAAGTGAAGACAGGAGAGAACACAACACTTAAAACAAAGTGTTTCTCATTTAAAGTATAAATTCACGTACATAGGTTGAGTTCACTTTTGTCAACAAATGTGCAGCTTCCAGTACCACTGACTATTGTATTTGTGGGGTGCCCTGAAGAAGGAAGGAATGATGAATCTGACTTCATGTTTTCAGAAGGCTAATTTATTATTTTATGGTACTATATTATATTAAAGAACACTATACTACACTATACTAAAGAATACAGAAAGGATACTTACAGAATGCTAAAAAGATAATAATGAAAACTCGTGACTCTCTCCAGAGTCCTGACACAGCTTGGCAATGGTTGGCCATTGAGTCAAAATAATTCACATCAGAAACCAATGAAACAATCACCTGTGGATAAACAATCTCCAACACCTTCCACGTGAGAAAAACAGAGGAGAAGCAAATGAGATAAGAATTGTTTTCCTTTTCCTCTGAGGCTTCTCAGCTTCCCAGGAGAAAAATCCTGGGTGAAGGGATTTTTTTCAGAGAATGTGAATGTCACAACTGACTGATCAAAATAGGTATGTTATTGACAGAGGCAGAAAATAAGGTGTTCAGTAACATACACCCCTTTTCTTCTACAGCTCTGTGTCTGTCTAATTTTCAAAGACAGAAATCTTCTATATCATTTACAAAAAAGCATTTTGGACTTGGAAAGAAGAAAGTACTTGAGGTATGTTGTTTTGATTGCATATTAATTCATAAATGTAATGATCTGTATTCCAGCACAGATATTTACATCAATGTGTTGAGTAGTCAAAAGAAGATTAAAACATGTATACAACATTCTGATGACTTACATTACGTTATGTCATTATAAAGCAAAATGAAGCTGAGAAGACTTTACCTTCACAGGAGAGACAGTATATAAACATTTCACCTTAAAATTCAATAATCAAAAATTTAAGAAGTTACAGTATTTCAGAGCTTGCAAAACTCTGAACTGAATTTAGCTCCATTTCCTAAACACACTTGATAAATTATTTTTACAGAGTATGTTTATTATATTCACACTTAGAGAGGTTGCAACCAAAGTCTATTATCAGAATCATACTTAATCTATGATGGCAAAAAACAATTATAAGCATAAAAATTAAAGAAATGGTTCCTGCAACATATTCTCCACATTTCTGCAATCAGGTAGGGTCATACACAAAATTCACATATTCACAGTATCTTCTAGTATGGAACAAAAAAGTAGATTAAGAGCCATCAGCTAGAGAGAGCTAGAGAACAAAAAATTATGATTTTTCATTACATTTTCGTGCCTTAACATACATTCCAAAGCCCACTGTGGAGTATCTTAACTTTTCCTTACAGGTTTTTATACCCTTCTCCTACATGACAATCCTATTTCAATATTACTTAAGTTAGCCCAATATGATCTGTCTTGAAGAAGAATTTGGCTTCTTTCATTGCTAAAGTAGAAAAAAATCATTCACCTGAGCTTCCAGAGCTACCACAGCATTTGAATGAAATATGTTTCATTTTTAGCATTTTGAATCATATATGATTCAGGTTGCAAGCCAAAGTCCAGAAAGATTTTTCCAAAAATCTCTGAGAAATAGATGTTTCAGTTCTCCTGTTCTTATTTAAAGATCAGGAATTATGACTTTTTACAACTTCTAACTCAAATTATACAAAGAAAAAGCAAAGCTATTTAGCATTGGTTTATGTAGCTATTTTTGGCATTAGGAAAATAAGTCAGTTAGTATGCACTGCATTATTGTACTATTGTGCTGGCACCAATTTGTTTGTTTACTGATTGAAGCTAATTTAGCCAGTTTATAACATGTCAGAATTTTTCCAGGGGTTATAGAATACATGCTTTTTGGAGGCTTGCACAACCACTGATAATTAGAACATTAGCCCTTGGGTTGTTTCCTTTCTGTTTTTCCAAAAGGAATAAAAAACCACCTGGATGTGTTAAAACACCTGGGTAATTTATATGGAACACACACAATATACACATACACTTTCTTCTCCAAAACAGTACAGCTTCTGTTTCCATGCTGGCACAGAAATGATTGATATAACTAACGACTGATGAAGTGAAACCACTAGCTGTTAATAATTTCACAGTAAGCTTGTGGTTGTTGTTACACAAAATAAGGGCCCAATTCCTATGTATATTCTTCACTGACATTACACAGAGATAGAAAATGGCATCTAAAATTGATTTTTTTCTATTACTTCTCTTAATAGAGATTGCAGCAGTGCATCTAAAGCTACTATCAAATATTTTCACAGAAAAAATGCTGCTCAGATAAATTAATAATATTCATAAAAATTATATTTTAAAAAGCAAAAAATTTTTTTCCACTTAGAAAAGACTTCCATTTTTTTAAAAATAATTATAAGACTTCCTGATGTGAAAAGAACTTTTTCCATCATATTCCTGCAGTAAATTTATCCAGCAATCAAAAATATCCTAATTTTAATGCATACATGTTTGGGGAAGGAATTGTTTGATAACTCACTGTAATTTTAAATGATTGATTTGTGGGAAACCAAAAAAAATGCTGTTCATTTGGAAATCACTTTCTGCAAAACCAATAGTTTATTATTAGTTTGCAAATTAAGACAAGACAAAGTAAAAATATTCCTCCAAGTAAATGAATAGGAAAGTTTTTAAGACATGAAAAGTGTGACATTTTCTCTGATTTGGTTAAAAAGCTGTAGTCTGTTCACATGGCCCACAGTGTTCACACATATAAAAGGAGTGAGAATTGGACATCCAGTACAATTTTTTTTTTTTTAATTTGAAAGACGTCTATATGTCACATATAGATGTGACACAAATTCTTGGAAAACTTCAAATGTTCCAAAATCTCAACAAAAATTCAGGGAGAGAAGACAAAAATAATTATCTTTTCTCTTATGACAGACTTATAGCAGGGATGCTAAAGGTGTTTTCCCTTATTGCACATCCTAGAAAAAAAAATTAAAATTACCAAAACCATACAGAGAAATTTCAGACAAAAAAATCTTAGTATGTATTACTCCTGGGTGATTTATACCTATAGTGACAATTTCTTCATTCTTCTCTTGTACTGGATCATAATGACGTATCCATGTTGTGAGTACACGTAGGTACAAAGGGATCTTGAAAACTTGGTTTATGCAGCTGAGCTATTTTGTGTTCATATAAAGAGAAAAAATCTTATTGTCTTTACTCATGCAAAACCACAGTTTTGCAGCAGGATTCGAGTACATAAATTACATAACACCCCTAGAAACAATTAAGAACATTCTTCCATCCAACTATACACATTTGGAAAAAAAAACCCTAACCAGCCAAGACTGAAACATAACATATTTTTTCCAAAAATGGAAAATATATGGCTGACCTGAGCCATGCAGCATTCTCCATACCTAAGGCCTGACCAAGGCATTGTAGGTACCTGCTGCAAGCACTCAGCCACTCTGCTCACAAAACCCCAGTGTAGGGAACACAAAACTGATGCTGTAGGAGACCACAGTTTTTTGAAGGTTTGTGGTTTCTTTTTAAAACACTGTAAAAACACCATGATGAAGTTCCTTTGTCCTTTGTCAAACCTGGGCTGTGTTGAGGCCTCTTCCTGACAGCATTCGATCCCCATGCACCCTCCTCAAGAACTGGCATGGCATCAATCAGCCATTACCACATCAGCCCGTGGAGGAGGGCCCAGCCCTGGATGCCCCATGGCTGCCCTGGGAGTTCATATTCTTCCACCTGTTGCATTTAGGTCATGGAGTCAAAAGCCAAAGTAGACTCATGTGTGGAGGCAGTTTAGGAAGCTGAGGAGAGAGCAATGAGAGGAGGCTGGAGGCATGGCACACACTGCCTGCCCAGGAGCGGAGGCTGCAGGCAGCCCAGGCTGCTCAACATCATCCCTGGCACAGCCCACAACTCCATATCAAAGCAAATAATAAGAACTGCAGTGTAAAACTGCCCGACTTTTATTTCAGCCTTTCCAAGCTATTGGCTTCTTCACTAATAATCAGGATTTATTACTGGGCCCATCTGCTGCCTCTGGAAGGTCAAAAGGTAAACCGCAGCCATCACTGATGTCACCATCAAGGTAGCTAGTAGCAAATGGACCCTGACAAGTGTACTTTTAAAAGAATATTGTGGCAAGAGCACTCTGAGCATGAAAGTCAAGCTGATAAAGAAAATAAAGTCCAAAATACTAAAAATATGTCAGCTTTTAACCCATTAATCCAAGTGATGGAGTCCAGCTGTCAGTCTTCTATCTGAGCTGCAGTCAGAAAGAAGAATGAGCTACTATGCCCAATGAAATGTAATCAGGTCAATCTCTCTACAAGGAAATTCCTAGCACATCACATTTTACTGTATTCGTAGTGCAGAGTCCTCAAAGGTACCAAGAAGTAGAAGTGGAAAGATGATGAAGTCCTCACCACAGTATTTGCCATTTCTTCTTGACATAACGATGTTTCATGAAGAGCCATCACTCTGGTTTTGTTTCTCAGCTTTTCATTTTCAGTCACCAAGACCTGGCTCAGAGGCATTTATTTCTGTAGCTAAAACAACATTTTTCAAGTTCAAGGCATAACCTCTGTCCCTTGCAACTGCAGCCCTCCTGATTTCTGACGCTACTGTAATAAGGATCACAGTCTTCCTTCTGCATTGCTCTGTGTTTTTATTCAGGGTGATGTAAAGGGACCACAGCTAAGGTTAAACTCTCCAGATAATTTTGTTGGTACATTTTATCAGTTTCCGGGCAGGAAACTCCTTTTCGACAGCATTTCCAGCTGAGAATAGAAAGTGAAAAGGGCAGAAAGACTGATGTGAGATAGAGAGGCCCTTTTTCCAGTGGAGATGGAGGATTTACCTCACAGTTTGAGAACAAATTAGAAACTGACAATGTGTCAACAAAGAATTACTTGCTTTGTCTCAGCTAATGTTTCAGAGAGGTTATCTATATCCATGCAGCAACACCGCAAACAAGCAGCAGGTTGCTGACAACTGATGTAAATAGCTACAATTCCTCTACTCTCAGGGTCATACATTACTAGCATCATTTTCTTCTTTCCATATCAAGCAGTTGGTGGAGATAGTGATTTGTAGCATATATATACAAATGAATTTCCAGTCAACAGAGACATAAAGCAGATTTTTTTTCTGATTCCAGGTGTCACACCATCAGCAAGTGCTCATGGTCTGCAAACATGCAAGTAATTTATTTTTACCTTCTGAGGGAGGATGGGGACTGAAAGCAGAAGACATGGGTGAGTAGAAGCTTTTTTAGATTAAACTTCCAGATCTTTTGCTTTTCCACCTTGCACATGAAGACTTATGTTCCTTTCCAGACAGCAAGCAACAGGTACAGTGCCATTGACTCTGCATGTGATTAGTGATGAGTCTTTCTCATTAAGATCTCTTTACCTTTTAAGGTGATGATAACTACAATGTCATAAAATCATGGAATGACGGAATAGTTTGGGTTGGAAGGGACTTTAAATATCACTTCATTTCAAAAACACTCTCATGGGCAGGGACACCTCCCACTAGGCTAGGTTGCTCAGGGCCCCTTCCAACCTGGGCCTGAACACTGCCAGGGATGGGGCATCCAGAACACCTCTGGACAACTTGTGCCTATGCCTCACCACCCTGACAGTTGAGAATTTCTTCCTAATGTCTAATCTAAATTGACCTTCCTTCAGCTTAAAGCCATTATCCCTTGTCCTACCACTACTTGTAAGAAGTCCCTCTTCAGCCTTTTTGTAAGCCCCCTTCAGGCATAGGAAATCTGTGATAAAGTCTCCCCAGGGCCTTCTCTTCTCCAAACTGAACAGCCCCAGCTCTCTCAGTCTGTCTTCAGACTCCGTCTAGCATGGATGCCACATGCTTTTCTTCAGTGTTTATGCTCCCTTGAGTATTTGCTGCTAATGCCTCTGCTAAAAATCCAGAATTGGTCACATCCAGATTCACCTCCGGACAAAACTCTCCTTATGCACCCTCCTACATCCCAATCCTAGCACTCACAGACAAGTATATTCAGTAACAGACTGCCAGTTTTAGTACCAGTTAGCCAGAGACACACATCACCTCAGTGCAGCTGGCAGTTTTTGGGAAAGGAAGTGACTGTGAAGTCCTCAGCAGTCCACTGGAATTTCTGTGTCACTCTGAAATGGTTTATGACTGTAAGGCTCAAATCACAATATCCATTTGCATCTGAGGTGGATTGTGCAGAAGTGGATGTGATAAATGTGTTAAATATGGGTCAGCTGCTTGGAAAGTGAAGTGGTATAATCTTGAGTGTTTTAGGAAGCACTTCTGTGTTTGTACTGCCACAGCGAGTTGATCTTCTCCCATAGAAGACATACATATATTACTGAGAATGAAACTGACCTATGAAAAAGAAGAATTTTAAATGTGGAGTCTAATTTCAGTCATCAAAGTGTAAAAGATTAAAAGTCCTATTTTCAGTACCAATTTCAGCACAGCCTTACCTTTGAAGCTGTCTGAACACCTGGATTATTTTCCAGTGTATTTGATTTTCTAGAATAAAGGGTGTCTGCAAAGAAAGCTTAAGAGCAAATAAACTGAATGAAAAGCTAGTCACAGTGGTCAGATTGTCAGTCATGGAGGTTACATCTGTGCAAGGAATAGGTATGGCAGGAGCAGAGGGCAAATTTACCCCCTGGTACCTCACCAATCTACCTGCGCTCAGAGTCGTAGTAAGTGCCTCTAGAGATAATGGGGTATTTCAGTCTCTGTTTGTTTGTGCCTTGGCCTCTGCTGAGGTTAAAACTGTGCCAGCTGCTGATAACTCTAATGGCATTTTTCTGATATGGAAACCTATTCACCAGAGATCATAATGGGAGTATCAGTGTTTAGTACAAGTCCTTTGCAGTTATCAGATATTAATGGCCTTTAGTCTGTATTGACCCCACAGGCCAGACTAAAGCCAGGAATTCAGAGAGAGAGAGAGAAAAGGATGAAGATTACTTTATTTTATTAATACAGAAATAGGAGATGTGACATGTTTGAAAAGAAATCCTTTAAGGTTTACACCTTAACCTCTTTTAGGTCATTAAGAGAAAGTCATTAATTTGTTGTAAAATAGAGGAGAAAGATAAAACCACACAAAAAATACTATGCAATAGATGAACACATGTGCCTTTAGAGGAAGACAATTTAGACTTAGAAGCATCATTGTACTTCTCACAATTACATTTGTTCACCTGCTTCTTAAGTGTACGCTTGTGGCTTGTTAACAAAATGGAATTGTTTGCTATACAGAGGCTCCTAGGTGCAAAGTTAGAGCTAGCCTTGTATTTTTGCTGTCCTGTTGTACTGTGCAGCAGGTTTTTAAGTTTTTCTTCCAGTTTTAATGTCTCTTCTTTATGTTCTTTGTAATTATGGAAGCAGAATCTCCTAAGTCTATTTTGTCCTTCAAATCAACATGGCAAAAATATCAATTCAGGTAATGAGGCACAGGTGTACCTTGTAGGCACTCCATAAAGAATTCTTTCCTGGGGAATCAGCCCAGAGTTACTCAGCACATTTCTGTAATTGTGCTACATTAGGCAAATTACTATATTAAATAGCCCACATGCTCACATTTCCACCTGAGTGGGGTGACACTAGGCTGTACACTTGGGTGGTAATAAATAACAGGCAAGAGGAAACAATTAGTTTAAATAGACTTGCTAAACAGAACTTTTCTACCTTTTTCACTCTTGTGTTTAATCATGACTCTTCATTTCTGCACTTTACTTCAAAGAAGAAAAAAAAGGTCATAGAAGTTCCCACTATTGCCATTTAGGCCCCTTCATTCTTTTGTCCTTCCTTCTCCTTATCCCTTCTTTTTATAGCAACAATTTGTATGAGACACTCTGCTCCAGCTCTAGACAGTCATTTTTCAAATAACCCCCGTGTGTATCAGATCCTTGATCTGTAATTTTTTGGATCAAATGTTCTGACTGCTCCTCTGCATGATTGTAACTTCATCTAAAATGTTGTCAGGCACTGGCACCATTTTGGTCAAATCCTCAGAAGACATTACTGAAGATTTATTTCTTAAAATAACTGGTAATGATTTTGATTTTTTCTTCCTTTAAACTCTATTTGTTCCTCTCTTTGAATAAATGTTTCCATTCATCATATGTTAATTTTTTACTGTCCTGTGTTAATTTCTTTCTTATTTAGAGGGGGGCTTTTTTTTTTCCTTTTAGCAATAGGTTGATAAACTTTAAGCATTATGAGACACTTCTCTTTTTTTATTTCCATCAAAAAAAAAAAATCTTTGTGCACTTAAGCCTACCTGTCAAAGTGCAAAAAAAGTTGTCACTCAAACTGGAGATTACTGTCCAGAAGGTTGGTTAAAAAAAAAATAAGTGTACTATGTATCAAAGCTCTTCAAGATCAACAACCAACTTCTCACAGGTCATTTCTTAAAAGACTAATAATTTTCAGGGTCTGTCATACAAAATTGAGCAGAGAGGCTTACCCTCTTTATGTGCAGACTGCAAGTATCATTTGTAGAGGTATTTTATTAAAATTCTAGGTCCAGAGGTATCGTTTGTAGACACTGTTTATTTAAATCTTCCAAATTTTTTTTCTCCCAAATTAAATCACTGAGACCATACTCTTTCATGACAGCCCTCTTCCCACCACTTTCTCCCACTTCCCTGAATCTTGTTAGCTAATCATAATACTCATGAAAGCAACACCTTTGAGGAAAGCATATAACTGCTGATTATACTACTTATTTCCTTTTAATGTGTCAATAAAAAGGTAATTACATTTCATTTGTTTTTAGAGTTATAATTGTGTTGGAAGAAGAAATTTGCCTGCTGGAACCAAATCCCCGAAATTAAAGCAAAAGAAAAGACAATAACCTTGCTATTTTCTTCAAAATAGAAAACATTACTATTAAAAAAATAAATTGAGATATTATTTGAAATACTTGTGCTGAAAACAAAATGACCATAACTTCTTTTAAAATGTGTTGTTCCAATAAATGATCACATACTGAAAAACTATATCCATGTCAGGATAATTATATCAAAATGAATGACAAGAATACATTTGAACATCCTTTGTTATTACTGCTAAATTGAAAGTAATTTTAAATTGTGGAGTTTTGTATTGCTGTCCTCTCTCTTCTCTCAACTTCTCTTGCACTTTTAAAATGAAAATACTGTGGAAAACATCAAACACATGAAAAAGTCCAACACTTTTCTGAGAAGAGCTTCTGCTGATTTTATTTCTGGTTACTAGACTGCTTACAGCTGGTGATGACACCATATATCAGCTGTAAAATTTACTTTCATTGGTGTCAAATGCAAAGCCTTGTTAATTGAGGCTGGTATATACTGGGTAGTTTATGTGTGCTTATCTTTTTATCAATATAATATATTTTTGTATAATAGCTCTTAGCACCTGTATAACTTCATTAACATCAACTGAGCCATGTCTTATTGATGCCAGTGCAAGTGCAGGTAAAAGCATATTCTAAAAACACTGTTGCAGTCCAAACAAATGTTACTGGCAGTTTTTTCTCTTCATTTTGTTGATAGCCTTTTTCATTCAATAGCTCTGAATTTTTTATCAGCATCTTATTAACAATAATAATCAGTCCTTGTGGTGCCACACATTGTTTTGCGTATGTTTTTATCAAACTTGTTGTACTCTAGTCTACTCTGTTCTACCCCTTGTATAATGAAGTGATTTCTCAAACAGTTGGGCCTGCTACAGAAATGACCTCTTGTGATGCCAATCACTGTGGTAGGCAAGCACCTTCTGCTCACACTTAAAAAAGGTTTGTGATTTTTGCATCTTGGAAGTAGGTTGCCTGTAGGCACTTCTGTGCATTTTATAACGCAGTGTCCAGTGACAGCCACTAAAGGCTGATTGGTTCCTCACAAACAAGAATTCTCCCTGCAATCATTTGGTCTGAATAATTCAGGGTCTAGAAGATCCTCCAATTACTGCTTTTTACACTCTTACTGAGTTATTTCTGTGGACCAAGTTTTGAAGACATCTATCATTTTAACACACACTAGTCTTCTATGAAAGGCATATTTTTATCAATAGTAGTATATGAAACTGAGTGGCATTAATGACTTACATTTTGATGAAACTAAATATTAGTTTCATCAACAAATCTGACAGAACTTAACATCTATGCTTTAATTCATGTACAAAATCCGCAAAACTTCCTCCAAAAGAAGTATTTCTGAAGACAAGTGATTTAAAGCATGGAACACATGGCATTTCACAAGGACAATTAAAAACTATAAATTAAGGGTGAAATATGTCTTCTGAATATTTCATGGGTTTATGCATCTGTCTGTCCACTCAGCATTGGTGTTGAAAATGCAAACATATGAGTGAGTGAGCTTGAGAGTGGTACTTTTTGACAGAGTTACATGCTCTGGATGGAGTCAATCAAGTGGGGAGTGAAAAATTCATTTTCTGACAGGGGTGTCAGCAGAATCATCAGGCGCTGATGATAACAAATCCATAGCTGGAGAAAACACTGACAGGGTGGAAAACAGGAGACTCTGATACTGATCCCTCCTTTTCAGCTGTCCAGAACATAATTTCACAGCAATTATTGCCCCAGTTGGTTTTATTAACTGTAGGCCTTAGATGTTTATCTAGTTACAGGACAAGATGTATGAGAAATTAAACCAAAGTGAAGAAAAATGCTGTGTCATGAAAAAAAACTATTTCTCCTGATGTAAACTTTGAGGAGGATGAGGTCAGCAGAGGATGAGTGCTATATATTTTCAAGGAATCTGTGGAGTGCTATTGACCTCCTCTGAGGTTAACTCAACAGAATCTATAGGTGAGTAAATCCTCCCGTTTTGATAGGTACTGGATTTCTGATTTACACGGTTGTTATGCTTTAGTTTATTAAGCCAAGCCACAAAAGCAAGGCTAAGTTTCCAACAAAAGGATAAAGGGATGAAGAAGATGTTTTTAAAGCAGCAACTTTTTGTTTGTTGTTCGCATGTTAAGTATACTCTGTGGACTAGAGTGACGAGGGTCCCATTTCCAACACAGCATGGAGTGGGTGATCTCGTCAACTGTAAAATGAAGCCATAAGAGCACAGCATGAAAATGTATTAGCAACAGTTAGATAAGGGAGACCTCAGCAAGGCGTACACACTTCCAATTGGTGAAATAATGCTTTTACAAATTGTTTTTGGTACATTAAGTACCTTTCACAACCAAAATTAAAAAAAAAAAAAAAAAAAAAAGAGAGGAAAAAGTAGACAAAAATAAATAAATAAACAGCGCCACAGAATTGCACATACAATAGACAGAACTGGGGCTTTTCTTTCTTCTCACAAAGTAATTTCATGCAGATTTTTTTTATTGAAATTGTATCCCAAGTTGACAGATCTTGTGTACAATGATAAATGACAAAGTGCTATGCAGCTGTCAGCCTGTGCTCAGGGAAATTGCAGAAAAACTCCCTAATAATAATAATAAATATGCGTTTCTCCAAACAGAAGGTATTTTAAACTAGTAAGCACAGTGGTGTAGTAAAGTAGTATTAAACAGCAGTGAGGTGAAGCTGAGAAAAGATTTATATATTTGTACTAATCTAGCAGCTCTTTACTGGCTATGACATGCTGACAAGCAAACAAGGGTTATGAAAAATGATCTGACACTATGCTGTTAAATCTATGAATTTCAAAGTGCTGAATAGTCTGTGGCTTGCCAGGATTGAATGCCTGAGTTATTTCAATGATTGTTACAGAAAAACTAGACTGTGATAACAAACTGTAAATGCAATAATACCACAAGGAAGCCAGTTAAGTAAAGTGACACAGATGACCATAGCATGTTTTTTTGGAAAGTCATAGAATTTCAGATAGAGCATTAAAAGTGTTGATTCAATTCAAAACATCTTTTAAAAGCAGTTCTCTTTCTTAGGAAAAATGGTCATGTAAAATTGCCAGAGGATGCTGGAGAACACGTGGTGCAATCTCTGTGCCAGATCCCAAAATAGATTGAAAATTTGTAGTTAAGAGGACTTCTAGACTAACATAAACTGGGGGTGTCTGAGTTAAGAAAGTACTGTCCATATATTTTTAAACAGGCCTCAAAAATTTGGATCTCACTTCAGATCTGCATTGAATAAAACAGAGCATGTTTTACTAAAACTCAACACTGTTTTCTCACACATATTGAGGACGCACTGAGAGTCTCTTCTGCTGAATGTAATTTATTCCATATAGAAGCAAATTTTGATAATTTTCATTTTCTTTTCTACTGACAGTTTTGAATACCTGAAAATCCTATTGAATTTCGTTGTTCTTTGATTTCTGTAGGAATTAAGAATATTTCTTGGCATTAGTTTACTTTATTTGTATTTTTTGAGACTGATCTTAAACTTGGATATTCATCAGCTTTGGCATAGTGGGAAATAAATCTTACATCCTTTTCAACTATGACTACAGCTTTCAAAGAGTAGAGGCTGAAAAGCTCAGAAAAAGATGAATTAATTTTTGCAGTTGCAGTAGCTCTCCAGTGTTTTACTGCAAACTGGAACTTCCCTCTATTTCTTCAAGTTAGGGGGAAAAAAAACCTCAGGGAATTTTTTCTTCTTAATACACAAAACAGCACAAGAAAGTCCATCTTCAACACATGATGTTGACTAAAATTGTTTATACCAATGACAGACTCATGTTTTCTCCCAGTCATTTAGGCTTTGGGGTTTTAAGGATACTCTGGGGATCTGCTGATTTGTGTTTTGTCTCATGTCCTGGCAAAGAAAATGCATTGTCTTTTGTGAGGCAAAATGGCCATCATCTGCTTAGCCGTATTTACTACAGCCATATATGGGGGAGTTATGCTTCAGTATATTTACAAATCAAATAAATATATAATCTTAGAAAAAAAGAAAATGAAGATGAAGAAGAAGAAGAGGAAGAAGAAGAAAGACCATGGAAATTAAAACAAAAAAGAAAAAGGGGAAATGAATAAAATAAAAGCAGAAATTAAACGTGTTAGTTATTGTAGATATTCCACTTATTCCAGACAGGGGTCATGATTGGTATTCTTATCACTAGAGAGTTAAAATAAATGGCTAAATTAAGTTCCTAGACTCAGTAGTCTTTGTTAACAACGTGTGAAACCACATGCTAATGCATGAATCTGCATCCATCAAAATTACGCATGAAAGTTTTACAAACATTTTACTTCTCTTTTGCTTATTTCTTTGACTGATAACTTTAAATAAGCACGGAAAGGCCATATACCTTCACCTTTTATGGCATGCATGAACTTCATGAATTTTAATGAGCTGTTTCTATGTTTTTTGGTTTTTTCATTAGCCTTGTGCATCTTCTGATATTGTAATGCAATGCAATATTGTAATGGGATACAAAGAAAAAAACTGAAAAAAAATATCCTGTGTGCTGCTAATTTAATCTTCAGTGGAAACTAAGAACTCATAAAATGGTTTAGATTAGTTATGTGCCTTTTTTAACAGATTTGAGGGGCACTTGAGATCTTATTTGCATACACTCAGACCTCTCTAGATTAATAAATGCTACTGATTTTTTTGATGAATGAAAAACAAGAAAAAAGAGGTCATAAATAAAAAATAAAATAAGGGGTATTTTCATAAAACATATGTAGGATGACACTACATCCACTAAAAACAATGGGATTTTTTCCTCTTGAAATTACTAGAGCCAGGATTACACTGCCAGACAAAATAGTGAGGTTTTTTACCATTTTAAAAATGATCACATGAGTTTCATTTTGGCTAGTTGTCCTTCACTTTTGAGTTCTCACAGCTCAATCATCATTACTTATGAGGCCCTGATGCTGCATGTAAGGAGTGTGTCTGTGATTACAGCAGTTTCTACACCCAGATAAACTGAACTATGTCTTAAAGTAGGTGAGTCACCTTCTACAAGGAATGGACATTTTCTTTTACAGCTGGAAATAAAAGGCATGTATCCATCTCACTGAAATATCAACCTAGTATAATTCTGACATTTAAGCCTTATTAAAAGAGCCCTCAGGAGAAGAGAGATGTGAAATTTCTCTCCAGATTCCTGTTCTCTTCTTAAAACTGTTTAAAAAAAAATTAAAATTTAGTTCTTCTCCATCGGAGTCCATATACCAGCAAATTAGTTATAAGACGGGATTTTATTGATTTGTACATATCAAAAGATTGTGAACAGAAAGCACAAATGCCATCCTCTTTTGCTGGATTGCTCAAGCAGTTTGATCTGTTTTTCATGGTTGTTGGCTCCCACCACTAAGCACAGGAACAAATTAATAAAATATTAAAAAATACATTAATTTTAAAATTCCAAGGATAAGGGCAATCCTGAAATGTACAAAATAAAGCTGGTTAGTTTTTTTGGGTTTTTTTTTTGATAAATCTTCATGTGGTCCTGATTTAATTGGGAAGTCCATGGTTATTAGTTAAACTAAGGGAAGAAGATAAACCTCTTCTCATTCCCCCAAAGTCTAAGCTGTTTCATTTAGATCTTGTTCATGTAGATTCCTCTATTAACTCACATGAAATCTGTCTTTCAGTCAAAATGAGATGTTTCTCTACTCTCATTAATTTACTGGGTAGTTAACCATTTTCCTTCCTGAGCTTTGCTTTCTTCATTCAGGGAAGGGTGCAATGTTTACCTTCTCATTTTATTTGAATCACTGTTCGCCAATAAAACCACTTTGTAAGGCAAGGACCACAGTGTAATGAAAAGCAGCTCCATAATATAATATACATATATATATTAGAGTATAATATACTAGAGTGTTCAGTGAAATTCTGCTGTTTTAAAGAATGCCCAAACCTATTTCACAGATAAATATACTTGAATTTATAACAGCAGGGAGATAATTTGTGTGCATTCTTGAGCACAGGATATAGCTGGGAGGGAGAATTGAAATTTGTTGATTTTCTTTTAATTGTTCATTTCAAAAGTCTTTTCCATTTTAGACCAATGGGAATTTTCCCCAAAACCTTCACCATGAAAACAATGTTTGAAATAGATATAAAAGACAATGTCCATCTACTCTTTCAGAAGGTTAAATTCTACTACTTTGCAGTATATAAACCAGTGCCAATGACCTTATTGCCTTGACTGCAGAATAAAGCCTACATTTATATTAACCAGACCATTTATGTAGAGACTGGGACTAAGGAATTCAAAGAGAAGTTAGTTCTAAAATTAACAAACCACTATGAGATAAATAAACAGATGGGTTTTTTTTAATTCTGATCTTCCATTTCTCTCTATCTTCTTATCCCTTCTGTTCACACGCCTGGAACAAGAGGGAAATAAGGAGTGTTAGTGGTTCCTCATGAACACAGTGCTCCCACTTTTAATTCCAAAGGAACACCCCCCTTGAGACCAAGTCCTTTGCTTCTTGCTACATCATGGCCAAGTCTCTAGTGACTGGATCAGTGATAGCCCCACAGGCAGGGTCTACTGCATGACTGTGTGATGCTGAAATAGCAGCATTTGAGAAATTTAAAACTTGCTGTTTGTGTAGTCGCTAAAAACTGCACCATTAGCTGGTTTTTCAGATTGCATGAGTGCAGAGCATTAAGTGTTATTACAGTATTAATTATTAGAAATGTCCTGTACTAGCCAAATTAAATTGGGATAGTCAACGACCTGCAAGTTCCCAATACCACGGATAATTTAACAAGATCTCTGCCACACTGTGTAAGGTATCTTCACATGTCAGTCACTTTATTTAACACTAAATATCAGTTTAGGATTAAAAAAAAAAAAAAATTAGAGAACAGCTTATATTTGGTAAAATGATAATGTGGTCTAAGCAAATAACCAAAAAGACACTTGTGTAAAGATTACATCCTCTGGAATGTTAAGAGTTAAAAGTATATAAATAGTTTGATGTCCTCATACAGCATGCATATTTAGTTTTAATTGATGTTTTATACTGTTGTGTATGTCCTGACTGCTGTCATGGTTTTATGTGATTTCTGGGGCTATTGATCTATAATGAACTAGTAGAGAGTTTGAAATTTAAAAAAAAATAAATAAATAAAAAAAAAAAAAAACCAACCAAACAAACAAACAAAAAAACAATTACTAGATACTTTCCATTGTCCAGAGTAGAATATTTTTCAAAAATTTTTCTACAGCACTTGCAATACTTGCAGCGAGGCAGCCCTTAGGTCCCTTGTTGACCTCCCTACATCCATCTGGCTGAAAACAGTGTATTACTGCCTCTGTGCTGTAGTTATGCCTGACAAATACTGCTTGGCAGTCTCAGATTCCAATCAAGCTTGGTTTGGTTAGTGGGACTTTCCTTTCATTGAATATAAATGTTTGTGTACAGTGACTGTCCAAGCACTGTGACACATTCAGTGTTGTGTTCAAGTTTTCAATTAAAGCTTGTCTTTAGCCATTTGATGGTGTTCTTGCTTGGAAGTGAAACTCCAAAACAAAGGAAGAAAAGTAGATATATGAAAAGAAATTAACAGCTGTCATCAGCTCAATGTTTCCTAAATAGGGTAGTAGGCCAATACAATTCTGATTGCTATTTCAGGTAATGTTCAGTCAAAGAGCTGACAGAGAAGAATATGTGCAATTAAAAAAAGTAAAATTAAAAAAAAATTAAAATTTCTGTTATCTATTCCCTATCTACTGATTTCTTATTATTAAGAGATACCTATAGCCGTGCATAGGCTCAACCAGCTGTCTCCATAGGGTGCTTTTCCTTCCTTGGTGGAGCTATATCTCAAGGTGTGGTTAGTTAGCTGTTACCACCAGGAGCGAAACTGGACTTTGAAACTCATTTTGCCAGTGTTGACAATTCTCTTACACACCTCCTGCAGCAAAGGCTTCCTTTACTGTGCCAAAACCTGTAGTGCCACACCCTGCCATTTTACTAACATTGCTGTTAACTGTTGCCCAGGAGGCTTTTAATTTTAAAAGATTTCCAAGCAAAACTACATTTTTAAACTTTCTATGGTATTTTCTAAAAGAGGCATTGGTTTCTTTAAAAATGAAAGCGAAAAAGGTATTGCTCTCTCTCTGTTTGGTTACTTATTGGCAAAGCAGTTTGATTCAGCAGCCTCAGAAAAGACTGGTAGTGAAAAAGTTATAGGGATTGAGTGAAAGGCCTTTTTTTATGCTGTCCCACCCACTCATTCCATCTCCCTTACCACTGCACTGACAGTTTTAGTGTCTTGAGTTTGCCTTGAAGTTGTAACGTGCTCTGGATGGCTGGCATTGGAGATGGATCTTTAGCTTTGACATACTCTACCAGGGCTATCAGCTGAGCCAGTGAAGTGTTGAACTGCCTGCTGAATGTCATATGGCAGCCATAGATCATTTATTCCTCCTCTTTCTTCACACATCAAACTCCTGGGATGTGTAAGCACATTTGCAGTTTTGTAGTGTATTGAAACATAAGACACTACATAACCAGGTTTTCAGTCCCATCCATCCTGTATTCGAACACTTCAGAGACCATGAACTTCATGGATTCCTCTTCTTTCATCTTCTTTGACAAAATATGATTTTTAATATGATTGTGTCTATAAATATTTCAACTATGCTTATAAAACTTTATGACAGGATAGCTTTTTCATATCTGGTCAGATTTGCTTGATGGCAACTTAGAGAAAGCAGCTGAACAGTTTTATTTAGCTGACAAACTCCCATTAGAGACACAGTGCAACTTAAGGTGACAGATTCAGTCAGGAAGAGAAGAGAAAAGGACTTGTTTATTTACTTCAGTCATTTTATTATGCTTCCGCTCCTTTAGCATTGTTTCCACAAGGGATAAACTTCCTAAGGATGAGAAAGGAAATATAAAACAAAAGAACCCTACACTTATCTATCAACCTCCAGATATCACAAACATAGAGGGGAAAATAGTTTTGTCAGTGTTGTTTTTAAATCTAGCCCTATCAACTGTGCAGACTGATCTTTACCACACTCAGAAACCAAACACTGAGCAGACAAATCAGCATACTGGCCTGTGGGACGCACAGCTCCACTGCTCTTAGTGGATTTCAGGAGTCAGAGACGTCCACTTCTGGGAAGAGGCACCAGATAGTTTAGATACTACACTATTTAGCTGTTCCTACAGGGCCCTTAATCAGGGAATCAGCAAAGTTCACAGAAACGGTGCATCTCCCAGAAACCAGATTAATAAATTGAGGTTCTCTCTAAAATGCAGTTTTATTAGTTACTCTAGAACTTACTTACTTTAAAAGAATGTGGCCGAATATGGCACGGAAAATGGGTTTCATTTTGCCTACCCAGTAAATAATTAGGAAGGTTCCCACAGAGACCTCTCTCTAAATAATCTTACTTTTAAAATTGGCTGTTATAAATATGTTAATATAGTCTGACAAATTTAAGATAAGTCCAGTAATTTCCATTCACTTAGCAACTATGAAAGAGTAGAGAAGCAACCTGAAGTGAACAAAGGGTCAAGCCGCAGGAAATTTATGCTATGAACACCAATTCACACCTGTTAACTACTGTGACTAGGCAGCAGACAACACCAAGCATATCATTTAAATGGACTTTTCACAACTAGGTGTGCCATTAATTCACTGATTGGGGTCATTGAATCTGTTCCCTAGCAATCGTCCCAATTAAGCAGCCGTGCTATTTATCAGGGTGCTTATTAAGTTGATTTGTGAGAGTGTTTGTGTACCTTTACTTTAAACCCATATATACAATAAACAGCTGTTTCTAAAAAAGTGTATTCCCACCAGTAAAAAATAAATAGAGTCACACATGAGTGTGTTAATAATGCAGGGTAATAACCTCAGCAGAGAAAATGAGAAAAAAAGAAACAAAGAGCCATTAAGTACAAATAAATCATTGGGCACCAAGAGTATATAATGCAGAATTTTTATAGATGCTTGACTACAAAAGTATCTCAAATTTTTTTTTTTTTTGCTTTCATTTGCCAAAACTCTGACTGTCTGTGAAGCTTAATTATGGATTTGATCTTCAACAGTGTCAAATGCTGATTAAAATGGAGTTTGAAAAGGGGCACAAATGAATGACTGCCTGCTGTGCATGGGGTTATGTTCAATCATTGAGGATGCTTATAAGGGATCAATGAACAGGAACTCATTATATCCTGGCCAAAACTAGCCATAAGCCTGGGAAAGATGCTTATCTGCAGTCCAGCTAGGTCTATGAGGGTTAAATTATATATTGTTTTTACTGTTGTTTCATTTCACAAAACTGCAAAAGTCCAGGCAACATTTTGTCAGAAAAAAACAATAAAGAATATGAAAAGCCCATCTTCACAGAACATTGGACATTGCAAAACAACCTACAGCTATTATCGGATATATCAAAACTGACAAGTAAAACTTTGGCTGTTGATTGAACAATATTTCACATGGACAGCACAAGCTCGTCCGCATTCACTTTTAAATGGAGCTGCTTATCCTGGAGAACTATGGGTAGGAAGTTTATGAGCTTAATTGAATTGGTGGTATTTGGATGATTGAAAAAAATTGGTGACATTGCAAAACTGGTTGTTAGATTCTCAAGAGCAAAACACCTCTCTTGCTCAACACTGAGCTCCGGGAATGGCAGTGGATTTGAAGAGATGCAAATACTATTCACGTGTCTTTTCAAGGCACTCAGCAGAGGTTTATGGATTAATTGTTAATGTATTTGCAATTAATTTTGTCATGCCCAAAAGAAAAATATAGGACCCCAAATGCTAAATCTTAATGGACTGACACTTACATTAGTCCTGTTTCTTAACAGAGCGTCACTTTTTTCAAGGAAACACTTTGTCTTCTTTTGACATCCACCTGGAATCTAGACATCTTCCAACCTCTGTCACATCCCCAAATCTCTTTCTTATAAGTCCTATTTTATTTATCTCTAATTGTATGACAGTCTTAAAAAATAAAAATAATTAAAAAATAAAAATAATAATAGAGTTAAATTCCTTTGAAAAGCA
>NW_024518429.1:192500-272874 GCF_017590135.1 Pyrgilauda ruficollis
CAATGAAGTTTTTAAGTTGAACAACACAAAAGGTTTACAGTCATGGTGTTAGAAGTGTTGAAAACACAGCTAAACCTGACATGCCTGGAGACCAAGATTTAGTCCAACCACTGCACTTGCATAGAAACTGTGATTAAAGAGGATGATGAAAATTCTTTTTAAAAGGTGATAAAGACAGTACATAAGTTCAGAACCTGGTCTCTGTCTTTGCTGAAAAGACCCTTTTTACCTTTGAAACTTTTAGAAAAGCGTTGGCAAGCAGCTCAGGCAGCTGCAGGGCAGGGCAGCTGCCTGGCTGATGGAGTGGGTCAGAAGGCACAACTAATGGAAGTGATTAGTGGGGAACAAGTTAATGGGAACAGCTAACACAGAGAACTGCTATTGAGAATGGCTGATATGAAAAGCTAATGGAGGGAGCTAATGACAAGAGCAGCTAGTGGGAACAAATAGCAGGGCTTTCACCCTTGGGAACAGCCAACCTGACAGGTATGAATGAAAAGCAAAAAGTGCTGCTTCTAGAGGTGGAGGTAACAGCTAACCTGGTGAGTAAGCAGTCAACACTTTCATGCTAAAAATCCAAGAGCTTTGATCTGAGGTTTCTCCATATATAAAAGAGCATGAACTACTCAAATTCAGGAACATTGCAGAGTTTTGACAGCAAGCCAACCTTATGCATAGTTGGGTTCTTCTGCACTTGGACAACAAAAGTCTGGGCACTCTAGTAAATAGGGCAGCAGCCATTCAGAGCTGTCATGGATGGATTTAAACAGAACCACTGTAGCAATACATGCCTGGTTGTCCACGTTTTTTCAAACTGACTCTTGATTCATATAAATTTCAATTTTTGGTCCCAGTGACAGATTTTGCCTGTTTTGTCTAAACCCATTAAGTTGATTAGGAAACTCGTTTCCCTTGACTAAGACAGAGACGTAAAGTCTTGCTGTTTAGGATGTGTAAAATGGCAGTCAAGAGTTAAAGCTTCCTTATGAATTGTATTCCATGCTTTCATTTGCCTCTCCATCTTTGTAAAGAAGCAAAAGGCGTAGAAGCAGAATCCCAGTAGGAATCTGGTGAAATATTTGTAAAATTAATAGCCAAATAAGGCATTCATATAGAAAATATGTTAAGTAAGATGTATTACCTTGCAGCCTGAATGAAGTATTTCATAGAATTTGAAATTCAAATGCTTTTATTAAATGAAGGTTTTAAGATATTTCAAAATTTAATACTAAGCACAAGTGGCCAACTGTCAGTCAAACATATCAGTGAACTCAGCTGCATTGGCTTAAAACTGCATGCTAATGTAAACACACTCTTCAGCTCTGTTTAAGGAAAATGACAGTTTAGCAAATGTTATAATCCTTTAGGGCAAGCCTGAACCTTCAGACTCAGATAGACGACATAAAACTTTGACATCCCAGGATGAGCTCTGGAAAGAAGCTATGCCTCCCAGGGTATGCCTTTTGTTCCAGTACAAATATGACTGCAACTAAGATTCACATAAAGTATTTTTAAGCACAACTATAGGTAGCAGGAACAATATAGCTATTACAGCAATTCTTCTATGCATATCCAAGAAACTCCAAGTCAGTAATCTGCTTAAGAATTCTTGTGCATGGTACTCCATTTCATGCCCAGCTGGCCTTTGTGACCACACTTTTATATGTGGAAATGAATCTTCTTCTTAATTGCATAAGCCACAGTATTTTACTATTAGTGGAAAATATCAATTTTTTAATCTTTCTCTCCTTGCCACTTAATACTACAATCCCATTGTGTCTTTGGAATAGAGATTCCCTCACCTCTCTCTAATCCACTTGAACATCATAGTAGCAATCTGAAGAATTTTGCATTATAATATCAAATATCTTTATGTTCCACATGTTCTTTGTCATGGAAACTAAAATCATAGTTGAGGTTTATTGGAATAGAGTGTCTGAATACGGAAAGAGCACAGACCCAGAGATGATGTATTCCTTTGTCTCACAATATAAATATAACCTCACTGTCTTCAGTGCCTATAGACAAGGATTTGTATTAACAATTCAGTAATAGGTGTCCTATGTTAAAAAAGTCTTGGAAGTTAATTACTCCCTGAGGAAATTTGTATTAACTTGGTAGCACTACAAAAATAGAACATACAAAACCACTGAGAGCATGCAGTTCTTTATATTAAACTTCAGCATAAATCTGAAGCTGAGCTGTTTGAGGGGTTTTAATGTGTAAAAAAACAATGGAGATAAAATAAGTTAGCTCAGTTGTTAAAAATTTTATATACAAGTCTGCAAATGCTCAATTTGGAACATGCACATGGAAATATTAAACTTCACAGAAAAGACATTACTCTGATCTCCAGGTCATTTCAACCACACTGATTTTCTTGACCTCTGATTTAAACTGAGGCTGGTAAGAAGAGAATCAGGTCTAAAGAGAATACTAAGACAGATTTTTAGATGACAATATGACAAAATCTTGTTAAAGCTATTTGTCAGCAAGAGGGATAAAGGCCAAACCAGAGAACGTAAATCCCAGAAGAACATAAAACTCAGTGTTTAAGGAAGATGTCAGTTTTTCATCATTTAATGCCTCACATCCCTTGTTTCCCATTTCAGACAGTTTTCTATAAAACTACTGAGAATCTCCACGTTCCACCTGTGTGGAACCTTCGTCCTCTTGTCACTAATTTAACACTGCTCTATGAAAATACCTCCTCTTGCTTGCTTTCAGTTTCTCTTTTCAATCTCTCTTTATACAAGTAAAATGAAAAACACTGGCACAAAAAAGAGGATATATAAGGATTCTTACTGAACAAAATTGAATGAAAATAACAGTTAGAAGTATTACATTATTATCCCCATTAATTCAGTAAAGCAGATATTGTTTGATTGCATATTTTTTCAGTCTGAGTAACCTTGAGATAAATAGCTGTCAAATAAAGCTCTCTTGCATCAATATTTTCAAATATTTAAATTAAGTAGCATTGATTAGTTTCAACAACTTTTAATGATCAACAAATTTGTCTTTTATGCTAGTTATAACAAAAAAAAAAATTCTGTACTGTACAAATCTCTCAAACTTTATTGCTTTTCTCACATGCATCACTTACGAAGTACTATTGAGTCCTGAGTCTGACTGAAGTGTCTGGAGGCCACATGAATTTTAACAGTGCACTACTGTAATGTATATGTCTCTTCCTGTAAAATCTACCAGTCAGTGTTGGTCGGTATTAACACAGAATGTGGCTGTTCCCATAAAAAACTAACCAGGTTTGCTGCTGTGGGCACACAAAGTTCTTACAGCAAGCAGAACTACAATGAAGAGCTTGTGACCAGTCCACACAGAGTGATGAAGGATGTGTTGGAGTCTTTTGGTTGAGTCAGCTTTCACCAAGGATATGATTTGATTCCAGTAATCTTTCAGCTGTGGAGTTTTCCTCTGTTGCTGAACCTCTGTTGCCCAGTTCTGCAGTTTTGCTCTTCACTTATGGCTACTCACCCCTGAGCTGTACCATGATCTAATTCAGACCTGTACAACAATTTTGTTAAAAAAATATTTTTCAAAGGCTTTTAAAAAATCAGGCTATTTCAAAGGGTAGGTTCATAGCATGACTGTGCTGAGAGTGTGCCTGTGTTTGAGGAGTAGAAGAGCAGTAGTGGACAGCCACCTTCAAACCCGAAAGGCTGTCTGAAAATTTGTAACATGGAATCACACCCAAATACACTGGAGTTTTTAAGCTCAGATAGGCCTTGAGACAGAAGACTTAAATGCCCTACCAGGTAATCTGCAGATATGAGCTAACATAGCTGTCCATAAACCTCAGTTGTCCTCTGTGCTTCGTAGTGCTATTTGATGGCTCACACCTCTGGTTTGTAACTTGTCAGAATTCACAAAAAAACAATTTTTTGTAGAGGTTCAACACAGAGGCTCATTATAAATCTTAAAACTTTAAAAAAATGCAAAATAGTGATACTATTTTTAATTTTAACCAGGAGGTATTCTACTATATAACAATGCACCCTTTTAATAACAGAGAGCATGTATGTTCCCTGAATCAGTTTATAGACTTCACAAAACCTCAGAATAACTGCACTTGGTTTTTTATTTGCTTCCTCCATGGGGAAAAAAAAACCCCAAACATTAAGGATAATCTTGTTCTTCACTCTGTAATGACTGCAAAAGGAAAACCTCAGAAAGTGTAATATAAATAACTGCACAAGTATCATGGTCCTGAATCAAGAAAATAATAAACTCAGTCTATTTCTACCTGTATATTCTGACTCCTCTTGCATCAAGAGTAAAGCAATTTTTATTAAAGAGTATTATCTTTAGTATTGCTATGTAGACCTTCACATTACAGTGAATACACAGACTGCCAGATAAAGTTGGCATCGTTATAAAATCCCATCCCATAAATTAGTGATCAGAGAAACAATTCTAGTCAATAACATAATGGCTTACCTATGATTCAATTGATTTAAAGTTATTTATATATGGTATATTAATTCCTTAATAGGAACTAAAATATTTCTTATTTTATAAAAAATAGAAAGGTTTGCAAACCTAAATTCTGCTTATTCTTAATTTTCCTCTGTTTGGGGGGGATTTTTTTTTTTTTTGTTGTTGTTGTTTTGTTTTTGTTTGGTTATTTTTTTCCCCATAAATATCTAATCCCAGGACTCCCCCAGGACACCATACATTCTATAACTTAGAACATACATTCTATAACTGGAACATAGGTCGCGTTCCAGTAAAATATGTTTGAAATAAATAGTGTTAAAAGCAATTTTAAATAGTACCTCTTGTCCCTAAACGTAATAAAGAGCATCATGTGAATTAAAATCAGAAGGCACTCTACTACATTGTTCCTCTTCCTCAATCAAGCTGTCACTGCCTGGTCTCAGATTCCCATCCTGCCTCAGCTGGGACCATGCTGTGTTTCAGAGGCAGAGGAGATCCCTTCTCCTTTGCTGAGCATCAGGAACTTGCTTTAGCTTACAGAAACTTCCAGAGATGTCAGGATTTTGCAGGATTGACCCCTCCACATTTTTTTAAACAATTGTGCAAAGGGCATACTAACAATTATTGCTGGGTTAACATTTTAAATATTCCAGTCTCTACAAACAAAATGAGGCTCATGTCTGACTTTCCCCCCGCGACAAAATTTCCACTGATTTACATATGAATTTTGCTGGAGTAAGGACCTTGAGGCACTGTCTGAACATTTATGCTTTGTACTGGCTTTTCCTCCATTAGAGAGTCTCCAAATTCTCATTGACTTTAATGAGAGCTCAGTAGGCAGATAAATCTGAGAAGGGTTATGCTTTTGGGAACCTCTGTACCACTCTTGCAAAATTATTATCAAAATTGCTTTTTCTGTATTGTAGTAATAATATTGATAGCGCCAAAAATCCTGCTCAAGACACTCAGTGCATGCTCAATGCTTTGTTCTATTTTTTTTTTTCAGTTCCAAATTCTGTCGAAGACTGAGGTTATTTTTGTTGCTGTTGTTTTGGGGAATTTTTTTCTTTACTTTTTTCTTTCTGGGTTTTTTTTTGGGGTTTTTTTTTTGGGTTTTTTTTTTTTTTTTTTTTTTTTTTGTGGGGGAGAGTTGAGGAGGCATGGTGAGAGAAAGAGACTTACAGACACAATGATAATGAGAAGAGCAAAATTTACAGTCCTTTACTCCAAAGTGTTCATTTGTATATCGTAGTTCTAACGTCTAAGATTCATACTTTGGGAAGACATCTGTGCTGTTTTCTCTGTTGGTGTTCCTAGTGTGGTACAATATGCAATACAAACTTACTGTCCAAAAGCCATATTACATGTGTATATATATATATATATATATATATATATATACTTCTTGTTATTTCTCTCTTCCATAACTTCAGCAGCACTTTCTGATATTTATCATTTATTTATTCATTCTACAAATGAACAATTTGTGGAGTTATTTTCCCTATAATTTTAAGCAACATTCTAAAGGACAAACACTGTCACCTTCATGGTCAATCTTGCAAGCCATCTTTTAATTTTCAGGCTATTTGTGAACCTTTTATTATGAACTGAAAGATATGTCTCAAGCCAGGAGAGGGGGAGGAACAAACAAATGAACAGTGGATGGTACACTGAAGTATGCTCGGCATTCCTGAAAATACAGAATATGGGGAGGTTTTCATTGCCCATTACAGGCACAGAAAGCAAGTGCAAGGAAGCTATTTCCTTCACAGCTTGTATTTCTGCTGTTTAATTGTTGAACGCAGAGCTTACTCACCTAACCCCTGTGCTCCTCCCCTGAGGAAACCTGCCATCAAATTATGACCCAGAAGAAATATGGGTGATTGCTCTGCTCCCATAAAAAGAAAAAAAAAAAAAAAAAAAAAAAAACCAAAAAAAAAACAAAAAAAAAAAAAACAACAACAACAAAAAAAAAAACAAAAAAAGAAAAAAAACCCACCACTAGGTCGGTATCAAGGGACCTTGGTAGGATACTTAAGAGAATATTTTCTGTAGAAGCCAACTGACCATCCATCTCCCTTTTTAACTAGTGTCAAGGCTGGTTTACTTGATGATGATTTGATGCCCAGCAATTGCTCCCCCATGCCCACTGAAAATGAGTGATGACAGGGGAACAGCCATCAAATGGAACAAGCTGAGATATTGTAGCAGGGAGCTTAGCAGAGCTGAGTCCTGCAAAAAAGAAGCTTTATAAGAGGATGAAGTTCTGGAAAGCAACTGTTTTACAGTCTGCTTATAGGAGAATGTTTGTTTTCTTTCAAGATATGTAGGATACATTTATCAAGATAAAGGATTCCTGTAAGGAGAAAAAAATATTGAAAAGCATGTCTTTCTTGGAACAAACACCTCAGTGAGAATTTATGTAGAATTTTTTAGCTCAGTTTCTGCTGGGTTTAACTGAACTTTGACATCCACACAAGTAGGGAAGAAATGGGACCATTGCCTTTTTTTCAAACATCAATTGCTCAGTGGGGATATAAGAAACTAAAGAGCCTAAAGACCTGCTGTACTTGGCTGTTAGCAATGGTTACATGATTGATATAACCAGTGATATGACGGTTACATGATATTCCAGTATCTTCAGCATTAGACTTTGGAACACCTTTTCACAAGTGCTCAAAAATATCAGGCAACATCTAATAATTCCACAGAAATTCAGTGGACGCTCTCACCTGAAGTATTACTTTGCAGAGGTCCAGAAGAACAATGTCAAAACTAGAAAAACATTGCTGTAGTCTAACAGTACAACAGTACACATTTATAAATTACCTTCATCTTAAATAACTTGTAAATTGCACATATTTTACATAATACTGGCAAAATTTCTGTGCAAATATGTAGATTCAAAAGCTGCATGTGTTTATAAATAATACAAATGTAAAACTATATGCATATGTTTTGTAAACTATCAAAACATTAGCCATGCTGAATGCCTTCCATATCATGAATACCAAGATGCTCCACTGGCTTTTCAAAGACAATTATTAAATGGAGGTAATAAGCACCAATTTATTTTCAGTACTTGAGCTGACACAGTTCATGCAGTTTCTGCACAGCCACATATACCTTCTATCAAGTTATTTTCCATAATTTGGGATTCCTCTGTTTTCATTTCCATCCCTAAAATATCCTGAATAACAGAGAGTTGGCAGTACTTTGGTGCTTCAGCATCTTTCTGGGTCAGCCCAAAAGACAAAAGAATCACAGTATTAGAGAACATATTTTTCTAACTCTAAAGGTGGAAATTCTGGAAACCATTCTGTAATCCACTGTGACATGATTTTTTTTTTTTTTTACGTTGCTTTTCTCCCCAGCAAATACAGTGAATTTTATGTTTTACTTAATAAAAATTAAAATCTTTCTGAATCTGCTAATTCTTGGGTGAACTATGTGCCAGATCAAATATTCCTTGTGACACAAAGTAAGAGGAAATCTGTGGGTGTTTTGCTTTGTTTTCTCACTGAATTATAAATAGTCATTTTCACTACTAATAGTAAGGGGGGTTGTTTTCTTTTTAAGATGCTCTGTCCATCTCTCTTCCAAGTCACACATTTTCTTCCTGCTCTTATCATGCTCTAGATAGTGTTTCACTCCAAATTTTGCCAAATGAACAGTTTGTGTGAGTGCTTTGAGAGAAATTTTCTTACTCTAACAATCAGATATCACAACAGAGTGCTGTATTTTCAGAATGATTATCAATAATCCCTGAAAAAATTTACCAGAATTAATCATACCATTACTGATTGAGAGAGTTCCACTGTACAGTGGCATTTAGGTTTTTTTGGGCTTGCAGTTTTTAATGTTTTCAGAAAGAAAAGGAAATAGTTTGGGGAAAAAAAGGAAGAGGAAAAAGACAATTAAATAGCATCATTTTAATTAATTAATTAAATCAGCTATCGTTAAGTGACTTGGTCTTGAGCAAGTACGCCCTAAAAACTGTTATAAGCAAGATGCATTTATGATATGAAGCCTCAATGGAATCTTTCATAAAACATCTATTTTTTACCAAAAGACTACATGATGAATGGGGTTTTAATGAGGAAAAGTTATAAAATATCTTCTTAGAGCTTTTTTTTTAAGAGATAAAGAATGCTGCAGTGCAAATGCTAAATTTAAACCTGTGTAGTTTTTTATTACTGTCCTTGATAATTGGTAGTTTTTCTGGTCTCTCATCTCTTGTGTCACAACATGCTCATGTGTGGTGGAGAAAAAGGTATTTCCAGCTCTTCCGAACCCTGGTTTCAGGCTGCTAGAATTCATCAGACTTTGGATTTGAATATAGTCCAGAACAGCCTCAGGGTCACTCCTGTTACACAAGGCTCTGCATTAATAGCCAGATATCATTTAAAAAAAAATCAACAAAACAACAGGAAATATATGTGGCAAGGAACAACTCTGATTATCAGTACATTGTCAGTGTTGAGAACTATTTGCTTTACTGCCTTTGGCACATGACGCACATATCTAAGTTTATCTATATGTGTGCCCGTGTTAGTCCAGGCCAAAAGAAGAGTACAGGAGATAAATGTGTTTGTGGCAGTTGGATTTCAATACCAATAAATAGCTTTCTACACTAAATGAATCAAGGACATACATGGCCAGCTTCCAAGCTTGAAACCATGTAGGGTTTTTTAAGAAAAAAAAAGATTTTTCTGTTTCTGAGCATCACCTATCCAATATCAGGTGACTCTTTCACTGCATATGCAACTGTAAATAGATATGAGAGACTAAGTTTTCCTTTACAATATATTTCCTGTAAATTATGGCCCTTTTATATCTATCTAAGCCTCCACATACATAGATTCATAATACAAGTCACATTCTACTGTTACACTGCCACTGTTGAGCATTTGGGAAGTGAAAGGTTGAGAGCTCAAAAGATGGATTTTGGCACAGTTAACACTCAACTAAAATTTCACACTAGCTGATTTAAGCCTAACGGTGGTGGAACCTCAGCCAATAACAAGCCTGTGCCAATGAGGTCAGTGCAAGACACCACAGAGGATTAAAGAGCCTTTTCGTGGTGGATATGGCTCTGGCTTTCTGTAAAAACTTATTAAAATTTAGGCAACTGAACTAGTTCCATGCATGTAGCTCTCCTCTACCATAGAATTAATTTCATTTCTCTTCTGTAATGTTAATGAGATATGAAACGTTGTTTCTTCCTAAGATATCAGCATTAATGACACAGAATCAGCTCCAGTGAATGGAAAAGAATGAGTTCACCTACACTATAATTTATAATTGGCTCACTTATGGGACTTGAGTCTTTTGCATGAAAACTAGAGCTGTGTGAGCTCTCAAATGTGTTCCATTCATGCCCACATTGTCAAAGGAAAGATTTGAAGGAATCAGTTTGCATTTAATTAAGGCTTCCCTGACTTATTGTGAAAATCCTTACACAATATATTCATCAAAAGTTTCTAAGTCAGGTTAAAGGGAGGCCTACATTTGATATTGGAATCTACTGGTACTGAGAACCTGTCTAAAAGAGATCATTATGCACAAAATGGTATTTCTTCATAGCCTAAACACAACCAGATGCATAAACTCTGCCACAACTCCCACAGAACTCTCTGCACCTTCTAAGTGATGACTATGGAGGAGTCCACTGGGTAATGACTTATTTTAAGTCTATCAATGGGTGCTTAACTGCTTTTAACTTGGAACAGTGGCCTGGGGACCTATATTTGAGAGTCACACACATATGAAATTATTCCATTGTGATTGGTTTCATTGCAGCAAATGCTAGTGAGATTTTGTTGAAGGGAAGCAAAAAGGGGAACAATACTAAATTTTCTTCTTTTTTTTTTTTTTACTTTTTTTTTTTTTTTTTTTTTTTTTTTTTTTTTTTTTTTTTTTTTTTTTTTTTGTTTTTTTTTTTTTGTCACTGCATGTAGAAGTGCTGGTTTCTTCACACAGACTGGTAAACATTTCTGTCTAGGTTCACTGGATGGTCTAGGGTGTCTGTACTTTAAAAGGATGCTCAGTTTTGACAGTCAGAGTCAAGCAGTATTGCCTGGATAGGTGCATGGGGAATGTCTTGCACTGATAGAAAACGTATTTAATTCTGACATGTTTAAGTATTCCAACTCCACAGATCATTGAGGGAAATGGAAGATTCTTGTTCAGACAGAGAAAGCGTGACAGCTCTACTGGAAAACTGAAAGTCCTTTAGGGATAGAAAGTATTATTCCACTTACTAACTCTAGGATTGTTCTAATTCAAATAAAGATCATAATCTTTATTTTGAATAATAAAACCACAAATAAAAAAAAAATTTGACATCTCTGGTGTAGTACAACCCCCCCTCTTTTTGTGACTATCAAAAAACTCCTTCTTTCATAAGTATTTTATGTTTCCAAAAAGCAAATGTCTTACTTTTAGAATAAAGCAACAGATAGCAGCACTTTTAAAAGACTTTCTCCTTATTCCCCCTTTCTGTGTACTACTCAGTTTAAGTATTTCCCTGGTTGGGAATCATGAAAAGAGGCAGCACAAATTACAAGGGCAGCTAAAAGCTAGTAAGACAGTAAGATCAGAACTGCGACTTGATAGTTAAGCTGCTTTTTTCCATGAAAAAAAAGTGATGTGGACAGTGACTGACATGTCCATTTTGGGCACAGGGATGCTATTCTTGGTACTGCCAAGGTTAGTGTTAGATAACCTTTGGTAAGTCTTTGAGCTTTCTTGGACCTTAGTTAAACAGGAATAGTGACCTGTTGTTGAAAATCACCTAGCCTGCCTTTCCAGTTCCTTTCCAGTTAGCAGATCTCTAATCAATCCTTTTCACATAAAAGGGGATGGAGATTTAAACTGGAGCAAGGTGCACGTCCTGAGATTTTTCATCAGAGAATTTTTGGGTAGACAGCTGGGCACAGTCCTGAAGAAAGTCCTGTTTATAGAAGGGGGTATGAGTTAGGCTGGGGAGAGAGTAGAAACAAAATTTAAGCTTGTGGCTGCTGAAAAGCCTTTGAAATCACTACATTTTCATCTCTAATTATCAGGACAGCTTGGACTGAGCTCAGCCACTCCTACCACATATGCAGGGAATAGCATCATACAATCAATCACAGAATCACAGAATGTTTTAGGTTGGAAAGTATCTTAAAGATCATCTGATTCCAACCTCTCTACCATAGGCAGGGACATCTTCCACTAGAACAGGTTGCTTAAAGTCCCATCCAACCTGGCCTTGAATAATTCCAGGGATGGAGTATCCACACCTTCTCTGGGAAACATGTTCTAGGGCCTCACCATCCTCACAGTGAAGAATTTCTTCCTAATATCTAATCTAAATCTACTCTCTTTCAGTTTGAAGTCATTCCCCCTTGTTCTGCCACTACATGTTCTTGTAAATAGTCACTCTCCATCAATCTTTAATGCTCTCTTCAGTTACTGGAAGGCTGCAGTTAGGTCACCCAAAGCCTTTTCTTTCCCAGATTGAACAATCTCAATTTTCTTAGTTTTTCCTTGAAGGAGTGGTGCTCCATCCCTCTAATCATCTTGCTGAGCTCCTCTGGACTCACTCCATGTCCTAACTGTGTTGGGGACCCCAGAGCTGTATGTAGCACTCCTGGTGTGATCTCACTAGAAGAAAGGGACAGAATCCCCTCCCTCTCCCTGCTGGCCACTCTGCTTTTAATGCAGCCCAAGATGAAATTGGCCTTCTGGGCTGCAAGTGCACATTACTAGGTGATGTTCAGCCTTTCACCCACCAGCAACCCCACATTCTTCTTGGCAGGGCTGTTCTGGACCTGATCATCCCCCAGCCTTTACTGGTACCGGGTTTGCCCCAACCCAGTAGCACCAACACTTGGCTTAGTTAAGCCTCAAGAGATTCCCATGGGTCCAATTCTTGAGGTTATCCAGGTCCCTCTGGATGGCATCCCATCCTTCAGGTATGTCAATAGCACCACTCAGCTTGTTATCATCTGTAAATCTGTTCAGGGTGCACTTGATTCCTTTGTCAATGTCATTAATGAAGATATTAAATAACACTGCTCACAATACAGACCCCTGAGGGACACCCACTGTCCCTGATCTCCATCATGGCCCTGAGCTGTTAACCACTCCCCTCTGGATGCGACCATCCAACCAACTCCTTATCCACTGAACAGTCCAGCATTCAAATCCATATATCTCTAATTTAGAGTGTAGGATATTGTGGGGGACCATGTCAAAGACTGTACAATAGTCCAGATAAATGACTTCTCTTGTCCACTGATGTAGTGACTCTGTCACAGAAGACCACCAGGTTGGTTAGGCAGGATTTTCCACTGGTGAAACTGTGCTGGTTGTCCCAAATCATCTCCCTGTCCTCCATGTGACTTTAGATTCTAGGAGGATCTGTTCCATGATCTGCCCAGGCATGGAGTTGAGATCATGGAATAACCACATGAACACCCACAGCTGAGAAGTCCTGAGGCCATTGCTGGGACAGAGAAGTAAGATTAATGTGTCCTAAGCTTTAGTCACGTATTTTCTCCCCAATTCCTACCTTGATGAGCTTATACTTGGTGTAGTTCTCATATTTGTCCACTGCCATTCCTGCCTCAGCCACCTTCTTCCAGCCACATACCTGATCCTACTGGCTTGAACACCTTAAACGATACCACTCCTCCCTCCTCACAAGATGTTGCTGGACTTTCGGTAAATCTTCTGTTTCCTCTTTCAAATGTCAAATGCAAGAAATGTAAAAGGATTGAGGTATGACAAGAAATAGTGAAACACAAACCACAGGAATTATCCTTTTTGGTATCAATGTGTATCAACATAGAAACTATTGTTTCTATTTAATAATATGTAATGTGGTCTCTGGAACTGTGTAATGTGATAATAGAAAAAGCTATCCTATTGTCATGGTGTCTGTCAAAACCAGATTAGTAATCATTTACCTCAAGTCGACTTCCCCAAACTGTGATTATATTTTCAATGAACAATCAGAAATGGTCTACATCCATTGTGTTCTTTAGCATATTAGTATGGAATCAATTTATGTGTTTGCAAGGACTGTATTTTTTATGTATTAAAAGCTAGATACTGAGGTTTGAACCATTCCTTCCATTCGAAAGAAGGGATAAACAATGTAGTGAACTATTCATGACTAATTTTTTTTTTACTGTTTGGCAAGAGACAGCTTCACATAGCTATGCCCAAGGGACATCAATATTTCTAAAATTAGCAAGGGACAGTCACTAATACTTTGAGGAAAGTGCTAAAATTTGACATCTTAATTAAAGATTGAGTTTTAGAATTGCTGAAATTACCACAACAAAGTTATGGATCTGAATGGATATTCAGAGAGTAATTGAGAACATCCTGGACCCTGAGCTGCGATCCAGCCTATGCTAATCTTCCCAGCTGTGTAGGATTCCTGACAGCTTTTTAGCTGGAGGAAAAAGAATCTATTTAAATTGAATTAAGATATAATACTAAGATGTATTAATATAAAATGTAGGTTTCCGTAGTTCATCTTTGAACATTAATGGGTCAGTTGTCTCCTGTACTTTAAATTACAGGGGCAACATTTTCTTACTTCTCACTTCTACACGTGGCTAGTGTTAAAAACAGCACCAAGGCAGCTGGCAAAGAGACTTTTTACACCCAGGAGAGCTGTGGCCTGCAGACCAGCAGTACCATTTTCATCCCACTCATAAGCCCAGCTGAAGTCACAAGAAATAGCTTTCCCAGTTATCTGCAGAAAGCAAATGAAAGCTGATAATTCAGGGTGTTAGCCTGGAAGAGTCATCTTCTAGAGGATTAACCTCTAGAAGGATTACTTAGAAAATTTTGGCAGGCAAAAAACCTGGGAAACTGCCTGAACTGTGAGGGTAACCAGAAGTTTCAAGCATCCATACAGATAGGCCATTGGACTGTGATTCACCAAAGAGATATTATCCTGAGTACAATCAGCACCAGACTTTTCAGGAAAAGGTATGGCACACCTTAGCAGAATAATCCGCTCATAGGCTGGAGGTGTATTTCTAAATCTTCTCTGTTGTTTGTGACCTGAAGCACGAGGGTTTATATCCCCTTTAAAAATGTTTTATCCTACGTGATGCAACTGTGGAAGCTTTTTATGACTGAGATAAATCTACAGTCTTCTTCTTAGCTTTTTCAATTCATTGTAATTTTGTAGCAAAGAGTTCCATAGGCTAATTTTGTACCATGTTAAAATGCATCCTTATACATCTTACATACCCAAAGTACATTTGAAACCCAACAAGTAAAAAGCAGGAAACCCCAAAGTACATTCTCTGTAAAATGTATTTTTTTTTAAATTATAGCTGTATATATACCAAAAAGTGTTTGTCTGTATAGCTAACCTGTAGGAATTATGTTATGAAAACTGGAAGGGATTACATAAATTGTATCAACCAAAGGAATTTTCCCTATAGAACTGTGTGCTGAATAATTTATCTTGCTCATACTCTTTTCTCATGCAGCTATGCTGGCAAAATTTTCAGCTATGGCACAAAAAAGTATCCAATCTCCTTTTCTTACTTAATATGATTTGGCAAAAATAATGCTAATAAAAACTTATAGTAGCAATACTTAAGTCTTCTTATGTACAGTCTTCTGCAGTAAAATTGTGTCTAATTCCTGTGCAATTTAGGAGTGCCTTTTTATATAATTTTACAAGAGAAATGTATTATTAGGAGAGAGTGGAGTAGCACATTCACAATTTAATTTTCTGTCTCATTATTATTTGTCTTTCAGCATTAGTGTGTTCCCCTTGCTTGTGTAACCATACCACCAACAAATTTTTTTAAAATAAATTCTGTTTTGACTTTTAAAATATATGTTGCCTGTATCTCCCAACACTGCCTGTGCTACGGCTTCTGGGACATTAACTATGAATCATCCCTTGAGTTAGTAACTGTTATATAGAGAATGAGATCCTGGATGGATATAAGTCAGCAGACAGACAGGCATTATATGGCTTTGCATCTCATTACAGATCCTGATGCAGGAGAAGTTCAGGATGGGAAGAGACATCAGGAGACATTAACGTTACTAGAATGAAATTCTATGACTACTTTGGACCATATGATTATAGCTAATAGTTGTTTTTGTGGTGACTTAGTAGGTGATCCAAAGTCCCAACTCAAAATGTTGGAGGCACATAACCTAATGCCACTTTTGTCTTTCTGTGAAGTACATCTTGCACCAGATCTTCATCAAACAGTTTGACTGTTCTGAACTGATATTCTTGAGCCAAAACTCAATTAAATTCACAGGATATTTTGCTACTGATTACGTGGCATTTGCATCTCATATTTCTTTAGGATGAAAATATATTGGACTGCTTCCATGTCCAGCAGTCTCAAATAGTATTTACAAATGGTAGTCTAAATACTGCAAGTGAGTTTTTATTTTTGTTTTGGTAAGAGTAGATTCAGTCAGGAAACAATATTCGCTCAACCAGCAAAGTGCAGCTGACTCTTAGGAAGAATTTGTCAGTTTTGAAACAGTGTACACCTACAGCCACCCAAGAACTTATGGCAGGAAATTAAGAAGGATATAGCCAATTGTACCTGTCAGGAAATGCAGGTGAAGAACTGAAATGAGATTTTTGCAAAGTTTAATGCTTTTCCAAATGTGGAAAAACCTTTTCCTTCTTAAACAGGTCACAAACTAATTTTATATCTCATACAACATGATTACATCACATTTGATCCACTTAAAAGCCAGAAGCTGAGATGCCAATATCCCTGCTATTGTCTGTGTTTTACCAGACATTGTTTAGTGTAACAGTACAAAAAAATGGTTGTCTTTTTTTCCTGAGAGATTGCTATCTTCACTGTCCAAAACCACAACCTATAACTAAAAAAAAAAAAAAAAAAAGCATCTTCTTCAGCAACAATCTTTGCAGAGAGGGCCATGTAAGTAAGGTTGTAAGTATACATAAATATTTTGTGTATGTTTGTACAGACACAGACATACACAAACATACATATATACATGAAAATAGAAAAAAATGTTTTAGTTTTATATCCCAATGAATTTTCAACCACAGAAAACAATATAAATTATCAACAGACATAAAACTTTAGCCTGCGTAAATTAAATGGTTCTGCTGCATTAACTTCATAAAACCATAATCCTCTCCTCCATAAACTATTACATGCACTGCAACATATCTGATTTATGGGGTGTAGAATCGATGGGAAAAAATTAATGCTTGAAAAACATATTAGAGACATTATTGAACAGATTTTAATTGAGATTTGATTTCAATACCCCTTATCCACATGATTAATGGGTCCTACCCCTTGACTCCAGCAGGCAGAAAAGAGAGTCTTTAATATGACAATTAAGTATCTGTCTTTAGGTTTTATGTAGCTCTCTCCTCAGATCACTTCATCAGTACAGTGTGGCTTTTGTGCAGATTAAATTGAGACTCAATTTTCTCTATTTTCCAGCACTTACTTATGTTTTATGACAAGCACTAAATCAATTTTATGCTATTATTGATTTTTTCTTAAATGGACACAAACCATTTTGCCTTTTGCCCTTCTTTTCTACTTTCCTTCTATTTCCTTTTTTCACTGTATGCTTGATATACAGCCAGCTGAAGAAATTTCAAATGTTTCCTGAGATTTCTACAGGTCGTGCCAATTCATTCACTTTTTACAACATCAGAATTGACAAAGTTAACCTGGAATTCTATCAAAACTTATGAACTTGTATATTCCTTTAATGCAGCAAAGTTTACAGGTCAAGCTTCTTCCCCCACCTTATCCTTAAAAAAAAAGAAAAAAAGAAAAAAAAGGAGAGTGTTCAAGGTTAGAGCCTCCTCTTTTTCAATTAAAAACCAAACCAAGACAAAACAAACCACGACAGACAATCTTTCTAAGAACTTCTGAAATATTTGAACTGCAGCTTCAGCTATAATTTTTGAAACAGTCTGGAAATCTAATTAATACATCGATGTAGGAAGAACCTATTTCATGGCTTGCAGGGAAAAGGGCATTATCTGCAAGGTGCAATAACTCCTCTGAGATGTGGCAACAGCTAGTGGTACACCACGCAATTAAGAAGCACTTGGGTCTTTTTAAAGCTCTGTTGTATCTGACCTATGGCAAAAATTAACAACAGCCTTGGGCAATAAAAGTTGCACAGTTTGTAATCAGATAGCTTACTTTTTCTGGCAGAGAATTATACATTAAGAAGGATCAAAGAGAGAAAGAAGAAATGTAATTCAGCTAACAAAATGGGATAGACTTTTGACTTTCTGGCTGTTTAGGGTCATGGAGGAGGTTATGAAGGATTTTCCTCTTTCTTTGTTTGAAGTCCATGATACCTGAGTTCATGTGATAAAACTGATCTTTAAAACAAGTACAGTAGCTTCATTTTTCTGAAAAATAGTAATTCCTTTCACTGTGTTGGGTATTTACCTAATAACATTTTATTTGCAAACCCTCAACATTTTTAAAAATGTGTTTATAGATATTTTTTTTCCTTCTAGATAACACAAGCTTACCTAATGAATTAAAAAGTGATGCTACCTGAAGGATGTCTGTCATGGCAACTTTGCTCAGCTGATGCTTCCTTCAACTTGAGGGGAAATTTATGCTGTCATGAATGATGGATTTTGGGCAAAATGGGAATTTTTAGTTCTAAGCGTGATTCTATAGTCTGTGGCCACTTGTGTTTACAGTTAATATATGTACATACCATAAGTGTAAGGTGAATGGAGATGTCTTCTTATGGATACTCAATACCTTTCCTAGAAGAAAAAAAAAAAAAAATAAAAAAAAAAGGTGCAAAAAAATGAAGGGAAAAAAAAAAACACAAAGGAAAAAATCCCAATCTGATTAAAAAAATCTTAAAGCTCACCATATTAGAGATGCTGGGATGAAGTTCTCTATATGTAATGGAAATCAGATGGTGAATCAGTAAGCGTGAGCAAGTTTCAAGCTATGCCATTATGCCATATCTCCCTTAATTTATAGAATGTTCACTTCATGCAAGAAACATGCCAGTAACAACGTCAACTTCCATGATTAACAGGAGACTTGAGGGTTTTTTCTTTATTTCTTGGCTTTCTCTTCACATTGAGATATGAAGAGAAATGTCACAAATCAATTTGCACACTGCCTTTCTACTTCACGTAATAAGAAAGCTTTCCTTACAAGTGCCCAATGCATGTGATGATGTGAATTCTGCATTCCTGTAGCAAAGAGCAGAGGTGCCCTGAAGTCTCTGCTTCTAGCTGGAATTCAGAGTCAGAGTGCTCACACGTCCGTGATCCCTCAGCTGTAGACTAATACAGAATGAAGAGAGACCATTTCAATCCTTTGGAGAAACAGCTGGTTTGAGTCTTAGACTAAAGGCTCATTAATTTCCTCCACTTGGTTCTGCTTTGGTTTTGCCATTTTCTGGTTTTACTATCAGTGCTGTTAATATTGACATTTTTAGTACTGCTGTTACTATAATACTAATCACATTATGTGTACAGGAGTATCACATACATACTGCAAACCAAGAAAATCCTGTAGTATCTTGTAATTTCCTTTCATGTACCCAAAAGCTGGTGTGACTTAAGTTTCCTAAACCTTTGCTTATTTTATTAGCAAAATTTTCACCTGTGATTTATTAGTTTCTGCATCAGTCCTTTTCATCCATTTTTTCCTTTTTAGAATTGGCTTTTTAAAAAGTAAATTAAAACCCCTTTAACAACAGAAGCTGTTTTTCAATTTCAGTGTACTGTTTAAATGTTTCTAGTTGCTTGCTCTGGCTTCTCCAATCTATGTCATTTTTATTAACCTTATTTAGTTATTTTCTGGCCTTGTGTCTTACATGTGGTATTCAGATGCATAGGTAAGTACCAAAAAAGAAACACAGTACTACAGTACAGTTTGTGGGTTACAGTGTCTTCTCACACATATGGTGAGATATTTTTGTCCAAGTGCCTAGTACAGCAGACGTCAGCAAAAGACAATTGAGACACGGTACTTGTCACTGTGTGAAAGAGCAACTGAAAAGAAAAAAATTTAAAATCAGGTAAGCCTCCTGCTTAAAATATATGAGTTTGGGACAATGTGAGACCTATACGATTTTCAGACTAAAAAAGCACAGGTGCTGCAGAATTCCACTTAAATGCTTTCAGAGTGAAAAATCAACAATAAAAAGAGCATACAACATGTATACAAAAGAAGTAAATTACCCCAATAGGCTGATCTGTTGAAAAAAAAAAAAAAATCAAAAAATCAACCTGCTGACAGAAACAAAGGCTCTGTATATGAAATGTTAGTGCAGATGAGTACATACTCAATGAAAACTAATTTTTCTTGTGTGTAAGCGAATGGTGTTGTGTGCTTCAAGTTGAACGGGATTTTCGGTTTAGCGCTGGAGACGACAGGTTTTGTTTGAAGGCTCAGAGTCCGTAAGGCAGCCCTTGAAGGAGACCCAGACAATACACGGGAGCCACGGAGCTCGCAGGTGATCCCAGCGCGGCGCTATCGGCCGGAGCCTGCAGAGACCCGGCGACCTTTGTGTTTCGCGCAGGCAGCGGAGATTGTCAGCTTTCTGAAATGAGCCGCGGGCCTAATCTAGGATCGCACCCATTCAGATCAATAAACAGCAGCAGCCCTGCGCACCGGCCCCATCCACAGGCGCACAGGGCCCTGGATTTTTCCTGCTCTTCCCGGCCTACAGCTCTGCGCCGGCACGGCCCACAGGAGGCCGCGGGGCTCCTGCTGTGTGCCCTCCAGCCTGGCTACCTGTTGGAAGCCAAGGCCGTGCCAGGCTGCCCGGGGAGCCGCGCAGCAATTACAATTTCACCTTCATCATGCGCATACAGCACATTTGGGGTCTCGGGGGCTAAGCACTGTCCGGGCCGGGGTTGCTGCCTGGCAACAGGCGACCCCGCAGGGCGCGGCGGGCGGTGCTGCCTCCTCTCCCCTCAAGGAGCCCGGAGGTATCCGTTTGGAAACGGGCTGTTGTTCCTCCTCCCGTTAAATCTGCACGGGTATGGAAGCGATGTCCCCGCAGAGGAGACGGTGTCAAAATGAGAGGAAGGTTAAAAAAAAAAAAAAAAAAAAAAAACAAACCAAAAAAAAAAAAATCAGAGGAAGGATTTAACGAGGTTTATAAAGTCCCTCAGGGGAAAAGGCGCTGTGCCCAGGGGTCCCTGCAGCAACACCCCCCGCAGCCCTGCTCCCTTCGCCTCCCCGTCCCTCTGCAGCGCCCACAGTAAAACACCTTAACTCAGCTCCGGGAGAGAGGAGGGAGGGGAAGGGACCACCTTCAGAGTGCAGCTGGAACTGGAAGCTGTCTGCCTCAGCCGTTAGAAATATGTGGAGAAATTACCTATCATTCCCTGTAGAGACATCCAGCAACCATCCCAACCCAGCTTTTCAGTTCGGTGATAATATGCTCCTATCAGTTTTAATAGCCCCATGCTGGATTCAGGAGGTATTATGGATTGTACAGCAAGCATATTGTCATTAAATTAAATTTTCAGAACATTCCCCAGCTCATCACAAATACCACAGAGAGTAATCATAATCGGTTCTCAACACATGTGTAATTGCCTTCAGCTGGCGTTTTTTACAGTTGACATTGTTCAGCAGTGATAAGGTGATTGGTGATTTGAATACACAGCTTGTTTCATAGCTGCCGTAATTGAAATATGGTATGTGTGAATGGAAGATTACATTAAGACCTAGGATAATCACCTGACATGAGAGTAATTGAGTCTACAATCTGCCACTGAGTCTCTCAGGGAGGGCTGAAATGAAAAGAAGCCATTAGTAGATTATGCCACTGCTGGCTCGGCGCTGCTCGGCTCGGCGCAGCTCTGGAGTGCCGGGATGGCATTCCTGGGCGGCGGGATGGGCATCGCCGGCCGGCCCGGGCTCGCCTGCCCCGCCTCGGGCCGGGCGGCACCGACGGGAATAACGCTCAACTTTTCCTGGGGGCGGCGGGGCAGAGAGGGAGCCTGGCTCCAGAAGAAGCGCTTCCGGTTACCTTGGGAAATGCTGCTTCTTTGTTGTCCCGCGGTCCGATCCCTCCATCCCATCCCTTCGGGAAGGGCTCTGTGTGTCTGTGGAAAAAGTAGAGCATTGAATTCAACCTGATGGATTCAAGCATAAATGGTCAAACTCCAGCTATTTTTTAGCTGCTTATAGGGGGGACCACACATGTGGAATCTAAAGGTGCAATGAAAAGAGTGCCCTTATTTTTCAGTAATTTTCAGGATGTAGGCTGCAAGAGATCTTTCTTTAAAAATCAAATTTAGAAGTACACTGAGGTTAATTATACGATGGGTAACCAAGAGGAACAGTTGTAGCTAACCTTTAAATGTAAATGTAATAAGGTGCCTGCAAATCTGAAACAAATATTTACTCCAGGTGTCCAGACTTAGTGGACAAAAGTATAATTGCTTTTTATGGAGAATATTTTATTTGTTAGTCACTGAGGATTATTTTGCGATGGAATAGTCTGTCTTCCTTTCTTTCTTTATTTCTTCTTTTGGAAGGCAGTATGTTTTGTTGGATTTTTGTTGTTCTTTTTTTTTCCTTTTTTTTTCCCCCAAATCTACTGTACATACAGATCACAAACCCTGAACAAAGAAGAATTACAAACCCAGCTGAGATAAACATGTCAGAATTACTGTTAAGAGGCTGATGCCCAGAGTGTTTAATGGCTTGAAAAGATGATCAAGCATTTATGCAGCTACCCCTTCAAAAATTATCATTGAGCCAATGATAATCCAGTTATAATAATGAGCACTGAGTCAATTAAGCTTAGCATGCAGAGAAACTACTTTTTATTATTAAATAACTCAATCTCTTTCATCTTTAAAAAAATAAAATTGGAATTATGAAACTAGATATTTCACTAAAAAGGCATAACATTCAGGTTAGAAGCCTATATAAAAAGCTACTGCCAGCATAGCATGACTAACTTGTAGGGTATAATTCCACCAGGATCTGAGATTCTCCTTTGTGATGTTGTGAATCCCTGTTCTCTCATAGTTTTACAGTGTGTAGTAATTTTCAGAATCCAAAATCCATCTGTACTATCTTGGAAATTGCTATAGGACACAGAGCTCAGCACAATGTTTTCCGTACACAACTGATAGCTAGTTAACAGTTGCCTGGCCAATTTCAGTTTTTTTCCTTACAACCTCTTCAAAATAGGTTTTGTATCTAGCAGAAGTATCTTGCACATTTTTCTCCACTATTCCTGAAGTCTGAGCTCTCTCAAGCACTTGTTAGAACAAACCTAAAAATGCAATGGTAAAAGAAGAGTGGTTAGGACTGTTTATATTTGAATTCCACTTGTAATAACATTAGGCAGAAGGAAATTTTTAGACAATTAAGTTCTATATAATCCAATGCAGTATCACTAAAACCAGAAGGATATAAGACTGGATATAGCTGCAGTAGTGAGGTACAAATGAGCAAATTGCTAAATAGTGCAGTATCTTCCTCATCACACCATACACAGCATGCACCCAAGGCTGCTGCTTTGAAGGCTACAGCTGTCCCAGTGAGCCCACACCTTAGCAGAGTCAAAGACTCTCTGATTTGCAAAAAAAGTGAGTACCAGATTAGAGTTTGAATCCCAAGCTCTTTCTGTAGGCTTGCAGTTGAAAAATCCCCAGCTATAGGGAAAACATAACTAATTTTATCTGGAAGATAAAATAGCAATGATAGCAATAAACATGGAATGGTTAATATATTTTCAATCACTTCATACCCCAAACTTTTTAAGGTTTTAAGGAACCATAGCCACTTAAAATACCCCACCACAACCAAAAATTATTTAGAAGTTTTATTCTCATTTATGCAAAAATGCTTTGTCTTTGAAAATCCATTTATCTTGATTTAAACAATGATGGTGAAGTCACTTGGATTTACCCAAAGATCAGAACATGAAAAATAATTCTCTAAGCAATCAACTGTAAGGAGTGCTTAAAAGGGACCACTCAGTTATGCTGTGAGTAACCTGCATGGTTCTTTTTGGATATTAAATACTTCCTAAGCTTTGTAAAATTTGGTGGAGATTTTTTTTTTTTTCCAGATCAAGAGATACATGGCATTCAAGAGTACGATGAACTGTAACTTAAAAAGGTTCTGAAACTTGGTCCTATTGAAGAGCAGTAACCATCCTGAGCACAAGAGAACTTAACAAACCTCCGGAGAGTTTGCATGAGGAACTGTTATGGGCGTTAAAGACCTGCAGTTGTACAATGAAAATCTTTTGAAGAAGGTTGAGGGATAGAGAAAAGAGGATCTTCATTAATTTTAGTGTTACAGGTTAAAAAAAATCCTCCTTGAAAAGAGTATCTGAAGACAATTCTGACCAACAGAGCCTGAAAGGACCCTTTTATCTCATTACTGCCTTCAGAGGGACTACAAATTATCCTTTCCAGTAACCTTCCAGTAGCTAATTATTTCACCTGATTATTTCTTTGGGAGTCAAAGAACTGGCCTCTACTTTTTATCTAATATCTCTTACGGTATGGACAATTCAGATGTTCTCATTTCTCCTTTTTGAGAAGTGTGTCTACTTTATTGCACTTGTCAGGCAACTCTTTGGTGTGATGTTGCCAATGGGCTTGTCTACTAAGCCCATTAAGAAAAAATATCCCAATCACAAGATTATCACTACACCGTTATACACCTGTCCATATTACATGTATTTTAAAAACTATAGTTTCAAGCCAGAAGAAAAAGTCCATCTTGCCTTGAGCTATGCTAAACTTTCCTCTGTTAAAAGTTTCTCTAACATATATTGAAAAATTTAAGACAAGTTCCTGCAACTTTGCAAGTAGGGCAGACAGTCACGACTTTGGTTTGTTTGACTATAAATTGCTGAAACAATGCAACTTAAAAACAATACAGTAGTACTGTATGACACTGTCAATATCATTTATAGCACAATTTTACACAAAGGCAGGAGTATCATAAAAAAAGAAGTAAGTCCTATCAGGTGCCCTAAAATACCTTATGTCATAAATAAGTCAGATTTCTTAGAGGAAAGCAATAAAGTTCCAGCAGATTCAATTTTTCCCACTAAATAATCACCCTGACCTTTTTCACTAACTTCACAATAACAGTTCTTGAAGAAGCAAGCAAACACAATGAGAGATTTGTATGGCACACCCATGTCTAAAGCATGACGAGAATGTAAAAGAGCATTGTGGTACTAGTACACAAAATAAGAACATGGAATATAAAGCAAAAAAAAGAATACTAATCAAAATCAGTGGGCTGAATATTTATAAAGGAAGATATTGATAATATACTGGATTCTGGAGAAATTACACAAAAATATTTAGAGATTTTAAAAGGTTCTTGCAAGAGAAAAATACCAGTAACATATTCAGTCCCCACCCCAAAGTGTTTCTTTAACTTAGGAAATAGTTTCAGTTACAGTTGTTTTCTAAAAGTTGATAAATTAATTGTTGAAATAACACCAGCATGGATTTGGCACCAGAACATATTTTACTAAGCTATTTAATTCAGAATTCCCAATTCCTAGGGGGTTTTTTGCTTGTTTTAACATTAAAAGTAATAACTTCTATTGGAAATATTTTTCTTTATTACCACCAAATAAATAATCTTGTCTTACTGTTGTTAGATTTTCTCGAGATAATTCATACATTACACAAGAGAAACATTATTAGAGGTTCTTACAACTATTTTATATCAGAGGATGAAGAAATAGATTTTTAGAACAGCAACAATTAAAGTCTTGTTCTGTCACTTTTAAAACCTGAAAGGAAAAATAGTAATTTTACAAAGAAGAAAAAAAGTTCACAGGCAAAAAGTTTTATCACCTAAGCAAGGTACAGAACAAATAAGAGGATAATTGATGAAAAGAAATAAGCCTGTAAGTGTTGGTGCCAGAAGGAACTGAAATTGGTCTTTACTCACTGAAACAAAATCAAAGTATTCAAATTGGAAGAAAAAGTGGCACAAAGTCTCCAAGATCAGTACCATAGTACTTTCTTTAAATAAATTTGTTGCTGCTACTCTCCAGCTGCTCAAAACCATGAACATGCCAATTGCTGTGCAAGCAAAGAGGACTTCAACAATACAGAGGTGTGTTACATTTTACAGACACTCTTTAGAGTTAATAATTATAATTTTTCCTTCTTCCAGCTATCAAATTGCATTCACATAAGCAAAGATTCCTAAGAATACAACCCTCTGCCTTTAAATAAATATGAATAGAAAACCACAGTCTATTGAAGGTTGTATAGTAATGCATCAGTTGAACAGGAATCCTCAGATTTCAAAATGTCTTTTGTACAGATAAGTTGCATGTAGTTTATTTGTGCAAATATCAAAGTACTCATGTACTAAAACTAAAACCCCAGTACCTTCTGTCTTTGTGTAGCTAATACTCAAGATTTGTTCTTTTGATATGAATCTTTGTATATTAGCACATGCTATGGGCTCCACAGTTCCACAGTTAGATGTTTTCGATTTTATTTTTTCATTCATCTCCATGCACAATCAGTATAGCTCTTTAGTATGAGTTCTCAAATAGTGTCTTCTGTTACTTCTTCATAGTATCAATAGCATTTATAAGTGTATAATTATTACAGCAAATATAATTAGACTATTTCTAAATGTGACTTCTTACTGATGCTCACTGAAATGCAATAGCTTTTCAGATGAAGACAACTGCAATTATATTCTGAAGTTTTTTGACTTTCAAAACCAGGAAATTTCACTTCCTTTGTTTTCAGGAAAATCTGAGCAAATAATATAAAAAAATCTTGGGAAAAAATAACTGAAGAATTAATCATTTGATGGGGTGTCAGTTTTAGTGCACTGGGGCATGTAAATATGTAAATAATGATAATTCTTCATTCATCTGGAGCAGATTTAAAAAACAACATCTTTCATACTCACAGTCATTCTAAAAAAACAGAGTTTAGGCTGTCTCCTGTGTACATGGGAAGCTGTTGCTGATTCAGGTCTCCAACAAAGACCCAATCCTGTTTGATTAGTTCTAGCAGAACTTAGCAGTTGCCCACCCTAGCATGAGTTGTCATTACTCTGCCACCAGATTAGCTTTAGAGCTCGTCATTAAGAAGATGTACTTATTCTTACTCAGTGTTAGTGCCAACCCTGAAATCAGAAGCACAGTACAATTCCAAAATGCCCCAAAGTTACTCTCTGGAGACAAGGCTGTTGATGACTTATCTAGATCAATCATCATTGAAGGTCGCCTGTCCTATTTGGCAATATTTGTTCAGTAACTAATAAAGATCAGCCTGCAGTTATTTATATTAGGTTATCATCTCTCCAGGGTGAAGCTTAATCCATTTTACAATGTTTTTCCGAACAAGACAACATGAGTTTCTCTGTCTGAAAATGAATTAAGTGCATGGTTTCTAAATATGGGAACTGACATTGTTCTTGTTACAAAAAGCAATTTATTCCCCAAAAGGCTTACACTTCAAAGGTTATATAAAAAGGTTCAAATATCAGTGCTATCCATTTTTCAATTACTGGGCTTCCTAACACCACTAGCTTTTGGACAGATAAGCAGTGGTATCAGTTTTCTTATTCAACATCTCGTAGGTTTCCAATTCAGCATCCCAGAGAAAGCAAATTTATTGTAATACATTTAGCTGCTTTTGAAGCAGGAGTATCCAGATTGTTTCCACAAGACTATATGGTATATCAAATAGTATCTTAAAGGGATGTTTATGAAGGACTAGATACTAATGATTGTGATTATTGCTGTAGATTAGAAAGCTTGACTATGGCCAGACTTTCTTATCAACTTAAAATTTTTATGAATAGAGAGAAAATAGATTTCATCTACCAATGAAAATTGGAATACACTTGTGAAATATGACTGTTCCAAGGTGATTCTGTCTCCAAACATCGTTATAAAATTCAAACAAAAAACGATTAGAATGACAGATGAAACTTTTTCATAACATTCTGTGTGCAATCATAGCTTCTGTAACAATTAGCAATAATGCAGGAAGATAACAACAATAACCATAACCATAATAATGGCTTTTAATTTTAAATAAAATGTTCTCTCTTACCAAGACATCGTTCAAGTATTGTAAGCATATTAAAATGGTTTTTCTTTACAAATTAATAAAATCCCTTTTGCTATAATTTCTGACCATACTTTATGGACAATACAGCCAAGCTTTGACATATTTTTATTGGCAAACTGTTATGGGAAATCTTTCAGAGTTTTGGATCAGCACTGAGTCATAGCAACAGGTTTAGGACTTGCTTCTGCCAGGAATTTCTTGGAGGAGGAAAAGAAAATGTTGATAAATTCTAAACCTAAGTGGGAATCTTGGTATGACAGAGCAGTTTCTAAATCTGCCAGAAATACTCGTCTGATGCTGATTGAAGAAACTCATTGTTTTCAATCTCAGATAAAGGCTGCAGTGAGAAGTGATATGTGTTGATCTGAATTTACTTCCAAATTATGTATTTTTTATTGTTACTTTGACAAAGCAATATTTAATTTTTCATTGGGTCAGACTGATGTTTTTAAGGCACTAGGTAAAAAAAAAAAGGAAAATAAATAGCGAAAGGTAAAAGGAAGCACTACAGAGAAATTGTTCAAAACCTGAAATGCTATAAGTAATGTAAACGTAATAAATTAACAGTCATAGCTGGTACGTAGCAGGAATATGCAAGGGCATATTTGATCAGGAAAGGTACAAATACTGCACATCAAAACATCATGGAGTAGAAAAGATAATTGGATGTCACCTGTAAAAAAATGGAGAAAGGTTTAAAGGAGAAACATATTCTTCTAGGTTCTTTTTTATGTTATCCTTTGGCTGGAGGACAGCTTCCCAATGCAATTCTGAAATTGTTACTGTCAGAAAATGTATGAGTTCAGGAAATTTTAAGGAATAGTGAATTAAACTATGGATTTAAGAAGAAATTAGAACAGAATAAAATAAAGCACTGATCCATGACAGCCAAATTTTCCCAAGCTTTTTGGTAATACAAGTCATATTTTACAAATATGAATCTAGTAAACCTTTGTACATGTCACAAGCAAAAAAAAAAAGAACTATATGAGAAAATAACAGTAGAGCTGGAGAAGGCGGAAAATGCAGGACATGGGAAATAGTGAAGGATCTGGTTACAGGAAGGCCTACTAGAAGTTGTTCTAAATGGACAACTATGAAAAGGAATTCCATGGTACGAACAAGGATTGATCTTTTAATTGAAAGCAGAGAGTAAAATGCTGTGAGACACTGTAACCCTCAAAGAGGGCAGGAATTTAATATTTACAGTCAGGTAATTTTCAGAAACACAGAATTCACCTTAATTTTCCAGGTGTTGGTATAACTTTATCATAATGCAGATGCTAAAAAGAGAAGTATGATTTTAAAACGTGTGTGAAGGTTAATCCATTTGAGTTGAAGAACTGGTAACGTCATGCAACAAAGCTGGGACACAACCTCATCTGGAATAATGCTTAAACCTGTAATAATTCGTGCTCAGGACAAAGAATCAAAAGTGAAAAAGTAGAGGGAAGTCATTGTCATGAAAAGTAAAATCTATGACAACTTAGAAGATATTCCACCTCGTAATAAGGAGGTTGAAAAGATACATCCATCTATAAATATTTTGTGTCAGTCAACAAAAAAACCAGAAAGAGGTATCAAAGCAAAAGTACAATCATGTCACAAAAAGGGTTTAGGATATAGAATGCCTATAAGTTAATATACTCCAGAAATAAGAAAGGAGATTCTAGCAATAAGACTAGTAATATTTTCATTTAGGGCAGTAAGATAGAGAAATCAAACAGTTTTTGAGGGAAAGATATGTAAATTTGCTAAGTAATAGAGTTGATAGCCATGGTGAATGACCTGGACCCTACATTTCTGGTGAGGAAAGAAAACATTCACAAAACTGAAATGAACCTGAACTTAGAAGGCTATATATAATGTAAGATGTACTTCAAAAGATGTCATGCCAGAGATCATGAAGAGATTTTTTTATCTGTTTCTAACATTTGGAATGGTGATAATTGATCCCCTCTCCTATTTTCCTTTTCAATTCTTTCAAACTACCCTTCTCTATGAATCTAAATCCTGCTTTTCTATAGAAAAGATTTTATTAGAGTATATGAGATTATTGAGGTTGGGTGGCTAAAGCTTCATTGCTTCGTGTAGCTCCATCAAAATATTCCCAAGACAAAATTCAGCTGAGGGAAGAGCAATACCAGGTTAGCCTGAATAAATTAATTCCAGTTACAGAACACTCTTATTTCTGTTTGGTATTCAGCCTTACTAGCTTCACTGTAATGTGATGCAGAAATACTGAGCTATGAAGAGTTTCTCTTTTTCTTAGAGTGAAGCAACTGATTTAGCATGTGGTTTAAGTGCCTGCTGGAAAGTCCTAAATTTGTTGAGGGTTCCCTCCTTTAAAATAATTGCAGAATTACTGGGATATTTGTAACTGCTAAGTTCATACTTAGGTAAGGGTGTAATTACTGTGTAACATGTATGCAGAGGTCATAGAACAAAGCTTTGGATTGCTTACATTTTGTTCCTGTGGGCAAAACAAGATTCTTAGCTGGTACTTGGGGGCTTATCTTAATTAATATCTTATATCCAGGTCTCACCTTAAAATCTATCCTATTGCAACTGATTCAGTCATTTACTTGCAACATTTTGTTACTATAGCATCCAAAGCACTGCTACTGCTATGGTGTGGGATCAAGTAGTCAACATTCATCATTCCAATATTATTATTTACATAATGTTAATATTTGATGCTCATATTCATGTATATTTCCTTATCATTCTATTTATGGAACACAGATGTAAGTATGGCATCATCTATTTCATGCAATTCTTTGAATTAGGCATCTTTGTTCTACTAGTAACAGTTAGTAAGATGAATACACTAGCTTAAATTATTTTCTTTCCTTCATTGATAATTAGCACTAGAGGGGATGAGTATGAGTTACCTATTAACTCCAATTGCTATGTTTAGCAGTGCGTCCAGAAAAATACATTATCAGTCCCAGTAAAATCCTGCTTCTTCTTCTCGTATTTCTTTTCAGAACTCATCAGAAAAGGGAAAATTACAGCTGTGGCAGACACTCACACTGCACGTTGTTCAAACCAATGTTTGTTTATATTGTATATTTGGCATATGAATACTCACATTACTGGTTAACAGTGTTAATTTTTTCTGACTATAAAAAATGCAAGTGTTTACTATGATTATATTGGACTAGCATTGTACAATCTGTATTTATATAAATTATTTCATCAAATGGAGTCCAATTTTGCCACAATCAGGGATTTAGGGTTAGCTCTATGGACTTTGGTAGCGTCAGGAAATAATTTGACCCTGTTATTTAAAAATTAAAGGAATTTCATCTCAGTACATAGCCTTACAAAATCATCACTTCTTCCACATCAGATGCTACCTTAATGAAACAGCTAATATTTATTTTTATGTGGTTCAGAAACTCTTATTCTATTAGTGACTCCTAATGTTTATTAGTGACTCCTAATGTTTATATATGTATTTTTGTAACTTATTGTGTTTGTAGCTTAAAGTGAACAAGTTCTTATTGTTCAGTTGATGAGTTATATTGAAATATGAAGCTTGTCATACTGTAAATTGTTAGAAATTATGAATAGTTAATGACATGGATTTGCACACAATGGTACCGTATTTAATAGCGTGCAGAATATCTGGTCCAGTAAAGTAACTATCTGCTCATAATCAAACTAGATACTCTTGTGTCTTTTCCCCCTCAAGATACCTGACTTCTGTAGTAGCTATACTACAAGACACAGACATCAAAGTACAAGGAGAAGTACTTAAGTAAAAAGATATTCTCTGGTCAAGACTGAGACAGGAGAGTAGACACTTAGATTTTCAGAGCCAAGTGGTAAAAGCTCTGAATGGAGATTTGATCATAAGTGTTTCACTCTGGCAGAAGCCTAAACATTAATCCCAGCTTCCATTTATGTGGAAGAGAACTTCCATTCTTTGTCACACAGACTTCTGATACTGTATTTTATCTGCATATAGTAGCACGAGTGTTACTGTCCTTCATATAATATCCAGAGCCTCTGTAATGACTACTGCCATAGAGAGTACTAGTTGATTATGAAATTGAAATCAATCTCCTAGACATTTTAAGTGCACTGGAGAATGGCCTTAGAATTCAAAATTGTTTTTTCCAAGTGGGTGACTGGAAAAGAAACAGGATGCAGTTGACGAGGGGGAAAAGGGAAATAATGCATTTTAGGATAATCTGCAGCAGAAATGACAAAATGGAGGAGGACTGATTAGTAGCTCTGGAAAAGAGTCTGAGGGATTAGATAAGGATAAGAGAGCAAATCTAACTCATCAATGTCCTATAGTTCCAGAAAAACAAGTATGGTACTGGCATCTAAAAAGTGTGATGTGGAATAGTCCCTTTACCCTTCTCAGAACTGGAAAAAAAAAAAAAAAAAAAAAAAAAAAAAAAAAAAAAGCTTTGGTAGGTATTGTACATAGTTTTGAGTAACGTACAGAAGACATTCACAGACTAGAAAAACTCAGATTAGACAAACCAGTTTGCAACAAGATTGTCTCAGTTTCCAGGAAGTTTGTCGTTGCTTGATCTCCAGACAAAAAGAGTAGAGGTAAAACTGTCAGCAATCTTTGTGTACATCAAAAAACTGCATAAATGGATAGAAAGGAAAGAACACATATAAAATTTAGTGCTGTGAGATTTAGTACAAAATCTTTATCTTGATCTTTTAAGGATGTCTTTGATAAATTCTCATGAGATGACAGAGGGTGGAATGCTATAGGCCCATATTATTTTTCCTCATGCGATGGTGGACATTTCTTCTATTTTTGATTATGTATTTTAAATTACAATTAGTTAAAAAGAAGGAAATTATTCCTGGTCAGTTTTGTTAAAAAAAAAAAAATAAATCATAGATTCATAGAATATGCTGAGTTGAAAGGGACCAATTCAGATTATCAAATCCAGCTCTTGGCTCTGCACATGACATCCCAAAGAGCCACTCTCTGTGGCTGACAGCAAAAATGCTGCTTGAACTCTGTCAGCCTTGGTGCTGTGACCACTTCCCTGGGGAGCTGTTCCAATCACCCTCTGGGTGAAAAAAATTTTTCCTGATATCCAACTTAAACCTCCCCTGACCCAGCTTCATGCCATTCCTTCAGGTCCTGTCACTAGTCACCATGGAGCGGAGAGCAGTGCCTGTCCCTCCTCTTCCCCTCACAAGGAAGCTGTGGACTGTAATGAGGTCTCCCCTCAGTCTCCTCTTCTCCAGGCTGAACAGACCAAGTGACCCCAGTCCCTCCTCCTACCACTTCCCCTCAAGGCTCTTCTCCACCTTTGTTGCCCTCCTTAGGATACTGTCTAATAGTTTAAAGTCTTTTTTATATTTTGCCACCAAAAACTGCCCCAGTGCAGAGCAGTGTGGGACAATCAGGGTCTGCTTTGGTGTTTTGGTTTTCTGCCTACCAGGAAAAGAACAATAGCTAGGAAACTCAGAAGGAGGGAAGTGCTGAGTAGAGTGACAGTGTGCCAAGTTACATTCTTCTTCCCAGAATTTACTACTTGCTGTCTGTGACAGTTCCTTCTTCATCACCCTGCCTTTTTTGAATTCCACTGTGAAATTGTCTCTTTAGTAATAATTCTCAGCACTTACTTGTTTAAGAACACTTTGAAGAAGTATCCATTAGCAGAGATGAAGGTATTGTCAAGGGGTTTTAACTTGCAGTTGTGGTATCCCCTCAGTCATTATGACATGGAGTCTAGGAGTAGCCAAGTCATTTAATGTCAGTGACTAGAGCTAAACTCAAAAATTAGCTTGGAAAAAATACCAATTTGAAATGTGGAGTTTATTGGCTTGGTCAGAATTTGGCCAATTTTTTCAGCTTTAAAGCTTTTACTAGTCAAGATACTAACCATCTCAGAAATCTGTTAGTTACTGGTTATTGTGTATACATTTCCCTCTCCTGTTTACCCTTCGCACATAGAATGTATTTAGTGTCATAATTCAGAGTAGTCACCCTGTGCAGGGAACTCTAAAGTTATTAATTCCTGTCTGGGAAGAAGTTTGGTTTAGTTCTTAGATGTCTAATTCAGGGCTACTGATACCACAAGGCAAGAAAACCCACACAGTTTTTGTAGGTGTATTCCCAAGACAATAAAAAAAGAAAAGTCTTCTGTCATTCTCATATCTACATGAACACACTCTTGAATTATAAAATTCAAATAATGAGTGCAAGGACAGTAATGCTCTTCACTGAATTATGAATATATGGAATAACGGAACTTTTCTAGCCCAAACTTTTCCATTATTATAGAAATAGCAGCATTTTCCATCACAATGAATGCAGCACTACAAAATAATAATTAAGAATGTGTTGCTGGTTGCTAAGTGGATAGTGTTCAGCTTTTATTAGCTCAGAAATAAGCTCTCTTGTACTATGAAATGCACAGATGTGTTAACCTTAGCTGGAGGTTCTTCAGCAGACATACTGAAGAAACACTACATAATACAATAAGCTGGATATTCATATTGAGAATGGAATTCAGTACTATGCTATAAAACCAATGTAATTTGATTTGATTTGATTATTTTCTATGGCAAGGTAGTGACATAGGTAATATTAAAGTGAAAATTTTCTCTTCCTGATTTAGTTAGTAATCCCTTCTGGCATCTGTAAGGAAGAAATTTAACCCACACATAGCCAATGTGCCTGAAATGCAGGGCTTGGGCTTGGTGGAGCTTTGCTTCCTTGTTTGTTTGTTTTTCATTGAAAGTAGAATTGTTAACATCACATTGCCATTAAAGGCAATTTAAATTGCCCAAGTGTAGCTGATGGGTTTGCACATCTGGAAAAAGAGACCTGGTTTGGCATGTGGAAGCTTTACTGTTTGTGAGGATGTGAAAATGTGGAAATTCAGACTGAAGTAACATTCTGACAACATAGTTGTAAACTGAGCACATATGAGAAGTTTTGAGTGGCTGCAAGCAACTTTGGTCACTCTTGTGGGCATAACTGAAATCACTGCATCAGGCTTGCTACCATTTGAGCCAGTCAGATTCCTCTGCACCACTCAAAATGTTGTAGATGTTCAAGATCCAGCTCTGGAACCCACTAAGATATTTGAGATTATTGACACATTTTTTTCAAGTCTGAGGCAAGCATTTCTGCTGTACTTGAAATTAAATTAGTAGGCTGGCAACAAGCCAGAAGGTAGCACTGCACCAGAAAAGCCGTGCCACCTTCCATTTTGAGCTGGTAAGGAAAGGACAGACCAAACTGAGTCCTCCTGCAAAAATCAGCTTATTGGTCTTACTAGGTTTAGAACTGATCTGGATTGGCATAGAAGAGTGCATCATTCCATTTAGTGTCTGGAAGATAAAAAATTGTATGGCTCACACAGCAAACATTTGCTTACCAGTAATACTGTTAAGTAGCAGCATTAAGATGCAAGCAGTACAGAAACAATGGTTAACTTCAGTCATGTAGTGAAGACCTTCAATTGGGTTTGGAGAGACTTAAGATATACCGACTATTTTCAGATCTTCTGGTAGAAACTGCAGGCTGTTTATCTTAAGGTTTATTATGTTTAACAATTTGTTGTTGCTTTTATGTTTCATTATTATATATGTTTATAAGGATAGTATAAACTGAAAGCTTATTTGGCCCTGCCCCAGTTTGCTTGCAGCCTAGTGGTAATATGAAAATATGATGGGGGGGTGCATAGGGGTAGGGAAAAAGTTATGGGGAAGATCACCAGATGTCTTGGTTTTATTGCATGCCTAGATAGTTTCATTGAACTTTTCTTTCTCTCTCTTCTTTCTTTCTTTCTTTCTTTCTTTCTCTCTCTTTCTTTCTTTCTTTCTTTCTTTCTCTCTCTTTCTTTCTTTCTTTCTTTCTTTCTCTTTCTTTCTTTCTTTCTTTCTTTTCCTTCCTTCCTTCCTTCCTTCCTTCTTCTTTCCACTTCTCCTTTTTTCTTCTCACTTGTCATTTTCAGAATTAGGGTTATCCATAAGTGCTAGTAATATTATGGTGAACTGTTTTCAGAGTTCCTTCTTTTCTAGTCCTCCCTAAGACTCAGATTCACCACAAATTATTCTTTTTGCTTTTTAAACCTGTCATCTTCTTTACCTCTGTTTCTTCCCTGTTTCCTTTCCCCCATAAGGGGAAACCTCCAGGGGAACTTGCAAGATGCCTTGGAGGGGAAAAGAGGAGACAGTTGTAGGTTATCTGAGGTGTGGGTTGTATGGGAATTTCCTTTCTAAAAGAGATGTGGGTTATCTGAGTAGCAGGTTATATACAGGAAAATATGGTAATATTTAAAACCATTTTAGTTCTATCTGATACATTTTTCTAGGCTTGTGAAAGGACAGATTTGTTTTTCTGACGTGCATATCTATACAATTTCTTTTCTTATGTGAGAACAAGCATGTGCAACTGATAGATTTTAGTGTTTATGCTTCTCTTTCATACCAAGATTTTGTATGTGATAGAAGATGTATTATTACACAAACATCGTTGTTGTTGTTGTTGTTGTTTTATACATTTTAAGTTTTCTATTGTGGCAGGTTAATTTTAGATAGGGAAGTGAAAATTTAAAAATTACTTTTTTTTTTTCTCAAGGAAGAGAGTTTAAAGATACTTTTAAAAAGCAGAAATATAATCTAACACAGAGTGCTTGATATTGCATCATGAATGCCCCAAAACCAAACCAAATAATTTCAGAAGTCATATCTCTACTCCAAAAAATCCTGGGCATTATTTTTAAAAGCTTGATTTGTTTTGTCAACCAAGCATAACATTTACAACTCATGAGAAAACAATGGGCTTAAATAGCACTTTGATAGTGATTCCTTAATATTGTACCAGTAGGTAACAGAATGTTGCAATCTTCACCAGCAAAGATTTCTATGTTGCAAGCTGACTAACTATGCAGTATAATGGTAATCAGAAAAATATTTAAGAGGCAATTACTAGATATACCACTAAGAGTGATCTTTTCCTTTATTTTTTTTTTTTTTACCTTGGCAGCTTTTATTAATTTTTTTTTTAATATCTAAATTAACTATCTTGTTTTCTAATGCAATTTTATTTCTTCAGGTGGCAGAAAATAATGTCTTCACTTTTCTTTGACATTAACTATATTATTATTGTTGTTGTTAACATCACCATTGTTATCACTACCAGTACTGCTTTATCAATAAATTTTCTTTGGTTTATTGAATTAGGGCATGTTCTACAAATGTATTTAGGAGTGTAACTCCTAATCTGCCTCCTTAAACATTGAAGGTATATTAATTCATAGTACATTAATACCATTGAAAGTATAATCTTTACAAAGATGTGCACAATGAAAACTGCAGATGAAATACCTGTTATTTCAAGTGAGACAAATCAAGCATCCATTATGTACTAAAATAAACTCCCACAGACAACTGATAAGGGCAGAAACAATTTACTAGTGAGAGAGCATTTTTCGTTAAATGACTGGTTTATTTCTTATTTCTTAACCCTGATTCTTTAAAAAAAAATGTGGAAAATGTTAATCAAATCGATAATAATAATTTTATGGCACATTAAATTTTTCAAGTTTTCCTATATTCCATACTTAGTTAACCAATCTACCTGTCTCAAAGAGGCTAATTCCATACTGATGGAAAGCCAGCATTTCCTTCTACTTTCCACAAAAAGCATTGCATATTCTGCTGGGAAGAAGAAGCTGAAAAGCGATGATGAAAGGACATGGAAGAATGCTGCATGGTTCAGCATACATTTCTACAAGTTGTGTCTCTGAGATCTTCCAGTTTTCTTTCTAGTAGAGTCTCAGCTGAACAGAGCCCTCTAGGTAACACATGCACAAATATATTTCTTTTCAGATGTAGTGTTCAATGCCCAAAAGAAAACAGGGATTTTTTTTTTTTTCTTGCAGTGAGGAATTTTCAATTTTGCTGAATGCAACCTAATTTTATTGAATCTGACAGTCAACAAGACTGAATTACACTTTTCCAATTTTCGTATTCAGAGTAGGTAACTGAGGCAGAGGCTGGGTGATACTACGTAGATGAGATCTTAGTGACCACAATCATAACTCACCTATATAGTCTTGAATCTCATTTTGCAGTTCTGTGGATATGATGCTAGCCATCCAAGTGACCCTATTTGAACTCCATTTCTATGGTGTTTATTGGTGTGCCATCAGGATAATGATTAGAGCTTTAAGTATCTATTTCTTACAAAGGACATTGTGGTTTCTTATAAAAGTATTGTGTTTTGTATGCAATTTTTTTTACCTGTGTTTGATGAAATGCTGAATTTTCTGGTTTCTTCTTGAACTCCAAATGCTTTTGCAAGGAAGAAAGTCAGATAACTTCCCTTGTCTTTATATAAAGGTGGGTATCTATTTCTAAAAGAAATATCACATTAAGTGCAATTGTTAAAGTAACAGTAACATATTACATTGCATTTCTCCTTCTTCCACATTTCTGCCAGGCCTAAGAGTGCAAGACACTTAAGCACACAGTGAAATTACCAGGCATAAACAAAAGCAACTGTGGGAGAAGATAAAGAACAAAGCCTTCTAACAAATTTTCCTAACTTCAAGGATGAGCAGAACAAGGAAGTAATTACACTTACAGCATTATTTAAGGGTTTTTTCATTAAATCCAAGAAAGAGAATCATAAAGAATCCAGGAACAATAAGGGACAGATTTCTATCTTGGTGCATATTTTAAAATATGCTACCAGATGATGTGTATCTGAAGATACCAGAAAGGACTGATTATTATAATTTTAATTATTTGGAAAAAATATGAGTAAACTTATTTTCTGCAGCTTTGTGTCAGTAAATGAGAACTGATGCAAAAATAGACTTGCATGATCCATACTGACTTCATGAACATTCCCACTAGGGCATAGCATTCCAACAGCAGTTGCATGGTTATTTCAGGTCCAAATAACCATGTAATCTAGAAAAATACATCTGAAAAGAACAGGAAGAGGATACATTGCTCTAAGAGTATGATACAGTCTGGCAAGTTCTTCATCATACTTTGGGCAGTGTGAACTTTCAGTCTTTTATATTGATATAAGCGATTTTTTTGGATGAAAAACTTGATGACTTTGTAAACTAACTTAAGGTGGAAAAGAAATACTGTTTATTAGTTTATTTCTATAAATAAATATTTCTATTAGTATCTAAAGACATCATTAATTTAGGAGTTCCTTGAAAGAAAATTCTGTCAGGTCTTTTAATACTTCATGGTGGGCAGGAGGTTTCCGCTCCATATTAGTCTTTGTCTACACAGTGGTATATAAGCTTGTTGAAACGTACATTGGTGGTTTCTTATTTTGACTTTAGTCTATCAATTCCCTGTCTTGAAAACTGTGGTAGGAATAGAGGTTATTTATTAAGCAGTAAAAAATTCTGCCCCTTCTCAGAGAGATTTGGATTACTGCAAATTACATCTTCTTCTAAGTGTTTATTCTGTCCTTCAACTAGAGACTTTAAAAAAAAATGTTCTTCCTTGAATAGTTCATGTTTCATGAATTATTTTCCTTAGACTGCACTCATGCACTGGAGAAAATTGAAGGGATATGTATTTAAAAATAACCAGAAGAAAACCAGCGATCTATTAGAGTAAGGCAGGAAAAGAGAAGAGTTACAGGAGGAGATAAAAAAGAAAAACTAATAAAATATTATATTTCTAACAAGCAGTGAGTTTACCCAAGGTCAGAGCTATCAGTTTCAAACAGATGAAAATGTAAAGAAAGATACAATTTAGATGAAAGCATTTAAAACAGCAAAAACAAACAATCAGGAATGTAATGAAAAGGATTGTGTACTAGACTTTCAAATGCAGGTAAAGAAAATTGGAAGGAAACAAAAAGAAACTTGAAGAAAATTCTAAACAGGACCAAGCCTAATGGAAAACTGAAATACAGTCGTACTGAAGATAACTGTACCTCAGGACAGCTTGAAAAGCATGTAGTTGAAAATGAGATAAAAGTACATATCTCCTATGAAAATGGAGCAAGAAACAGTTAAAACCATATCTAGCTCCCCATAATTAATCATGAAATGGCTGAGATGGAAAGGGGCCTCTAGAGATGGTGCAGTCCAAGACTCAAAGCAGGGTCTGCTAGAGCTGGTTACTCAGGGTCTAGTCCAGTCTTGTTGAATATATTCCACAGCCTCTTCTGGGTAGCTTAATACAATTCTTGACACTCTCACAACAACAACAACAACAACACCTTCCCCCATATGTTCAAGTGGACTTTCATATATTTCAATTTTTGCCCATTGCCTCTGGCCCTTTCAGTAGGCAGCAATGATAAGAGGTTGCCTCTGTTTCCTTCACTTCCCTTCCCCACCAGGTCTTTACAGGCATTGATAAGATCCTTTCTCTGATCTAAACATTCCCAGCTCTTTCACACTCTTTTCATGTGGCATGTTATTCCTTCCCTGCCCAAGGCTGCCATAAGCAAAACACCCAAAGACTAATCTGGTCATACAGTGTTGTCCAAGATTTTCATCATTTGGCTGGAGCGGGGCTCAGACAAAATTTGCTTGTCTTTATGGGAGATGATAGAAAGGAACTTTCAATGCTGTATTTATAGTAAAAGAAAATGCTTAATTAAGAAGACTTTAATTGCATTTATAGCCCAACTTCTATCTACAAGTTTCCACCTATCTCCATCTCTTTTTTAATTGCAAATCTCAATTAGTAACCTGTAAGTCATCTATTGTCGATTTAAATTTTACCATAAGGAAATGTACTTACTGTCAAAGCTATGGATGTAATTTATTTATTTTACATAAACTGGAAAATAAAACTAATCATTTTATGGTAGAAAATCCACATAATGCTTAGAATTGTAATTTGTTCATTAAGATATTAATGTAATTTCTTCAACAAATACACTAAAGAAACTGCTTCACAAGGGAGTGCTACTGTACAAGAGATAGATTTGTACAGTTACTTTGCTGGACTTCACATTTGGTAATCCAGGCTCAAATTTCAAAGGATGTTATCATGAACTAGGGCTGTAGGTGTTACTTCATAAAGTCAAACATGTGTGTCTGCTTAGAAGGATTGGGGCCTAAGTCAGTCCTGAACCTCTAAAAACTCATGACTTGCAATTTTCTTATCATGAGCAACAATTTTAATTTGAAGCATTCTGCTTAACTCTTGCTATTAGAGCACAGAATTTGTTTTTCAAGAGTATGTATTTTGAAAGAAAAACTGTCTACCTTATCTTTGGATTCAGGAGACATAGGAGTAAAGAACTGTAGTATCTACAATCAGAGCGGATTAGTTCTCAGGAATCGATCACAGTTATATATATATATATATATATACAACAATTGCAGCAGTTAATTGGAAGGTTACATGACAAGAGTGAAGGTTTTTGGATTCTTCATCATTGCATTATGGTGAAAGATTTTTTAAAAATGGAAATTTGTACTTGACTGGACAAAGAAAAATCTCTACCCTTTTTCATCATTATAAAATATGTTTACTAATCCAGAAGCAGATAAGGTCTCTTGTATCTCATTGTGTAACATTCCAGTGAAATAGTATTGGAGTTCCATGCAAGTTTGTTTTAAGGATAATAAGAATGCAGCTCCTTGTATTTAGTGAGAATTTTTTTACTCACATATGCTCTTTCACTATCAGGTGGTATAAAAATTGCTCCTCTATTCAGTTTGATTGGAGATGCTGTTGTTTTGCTCATTAGAAATGAATGCTTTATATCTCAAATTTTGGTACAGAGTATTAGAGATAAGCAGCATCCGCTACTTGTTTGACTCCTTGGTCTGTCATAAGGCCAATCATAACTTGGAATGGTAGAAATGCCACTGTGCAGAGATAGCTCCATCAGGAAAGATATTTTTTACCTTGGTCAGCAAATTTTTCCTGCTGAAAGATATTCAGAATGGGAAGAAGAAACTGTTTAGTTTTTGCTTAAGGCACACCAGCATGAATGTGGGGGAAAAATCAACAAGAAATCTACTTTAGAAGAGGAAAACATTATGTATATGAGTAAAATTGTCAGTCATTCATTTATTATGTCTGCCAAAAAGGATAGTGTATTTGGCTGCTCCAACTATTTATGTTGGGTCAGTTGCCTAGTTGTTTTTTCAAGGAGAACCAGAAAAAACAAAGTGCTTTTATACATAAATCTGAGACTGGAAACAGGAAGAATTACTAACTAAATAAATGCTTTTAAAAGCTGTCAGTGAGAAAGTTGAAGGCTTATTTTATCAGTCTAAGCAAAATGAGATGTTCTCTAAATATTTCTTAATTAAAGAAAAGGGGCAGTTCTGGAGAAGATAAGTGGCAGACAAATTAATCTGGAGTGTGCTTCACTGCTAACCTCCTCTCCTGTCTTCTTGAGAGAGTACTGTATGTTAACACATAAAAATGTCGGCAAATAGAAAGGTAGGAGCTTGAAAGTGCCATAATTTTTTCTGCTACATTTTTTCTACTTTATCAAGTAATCTTATCCACAGTTTAGGTCTGAGAGAAAATATACCATAGATTTGTGGCAGGGATAAAAGACCACAATGGCTTTTTTACAAGGTGTTAAGTGTTTTCCACATTTGGGAGAATTTAAAGCCAACTAGCTTTGGATGTGAAAATGATACTGAGGGGTCTTGTGAACTCAGACTGGACCAAACCTTGACTTCATCCCTCACTCTCGGGCTCCACAGGAAGTTTTGAAGCTTACATTCAGATGTACAGAATTAGCTTATTTGCATCTGTCCCAGCTGGACTACATGAGCACGCAAAATCTTGGTGTACCAGCTTCTCCTGAAACTTAGAACAATAACAGAACTATGACTGCATAATTAAATTGTTTCTATTTGATCATTTAGAGAAGTACTCAGATGGCTAAATTATAATCCCAAACTTTTTGCTTACATGGTGAGGGTAAAATATCATATGAAAGAGTAGCTACTGGCACCTTGGTGCTATGCTGAAACCCAATTTCCTACAGTTAACCTTTTTTTTTTTTGTGTGTGTGTGCGTGTGTTTTGCAGAAGGTAGGATCTTTAATTAGGTCCCTAGGTAACCAGTATGAAATCCACCTTCCATGACAGAAAATTGGGAGGGTTTGTACCCAGAAGAGTTTCAGAGTTACCATCATGAGTAGGACTTACTACACAAGTGAAAGGCCTGAACATTTAGTTCATTCTGTTTGGCAATACATAATAAGTTTGATGCAATCACTGACTGGAAACAAAGTATAGTGTATGTCATGCAAACAGATTTCTGGTTTCAGTACTTTCTTGGTTTGTCAGTTGTTGACTTAAGACTAAAGAGAAGACAAATACTGTGGTTTTGTATTTTAATTGTCCTTTGTTTTTGGTAAATGAAAAACATTTAGAAAATGGAGGTGTTGCTCAGAAATAGTTTCAGAAGCGATCTGCACAGGCTCTGGGAGTCCAAAGAATTCACAGGCAAATTTTGACTTTCCCAGAAGTGATATCAATTAGGAAAACAGAGCAATTGTTGGAAGAATGTGAAGGTTATCATGCAAAGCATGTTTATATGGTTTAAGTGAGAGGAAATGATGGCAACTCCCAGAGTTGTGGGGGAACTTCCTCTTTGGAATATCCTGAATTTCATTTCCCTTGCTTAAAGCCACATTAGTCCTGATCACTGTCAGAAGAATCAGGAATATTGTCAATGCATAAAGATAAATCCAAAATAAATCCACAAGATGAACATATGTATGATTATATAATATAATTTTACTAAATGAAATACCATTTACTTTTTTGTCTCTACATTTGTTACATTATTCCTAAAATATTATTTCTTTCACTGTGATATTTTCAAATATTTTAATTTTATTTTCCCTTTGTCTTTTTCTGATTAAATGTATATGATTTTTAAAGTTCTGTCATTTTGCTTCGAAGTCCCAGTTCATAATCATTACTAGTTTCAACATCAGCTATCCTGAGAAAATTCATCATAAGTCACATCTTCTAAGGCAGAGAAAGTTCACATTAAGTCGAACCAATCCAGGAGCTGGTCCTAATAGCTACACCAGCTCATCACTATTCCCTCTTGTCTTCAAAGTAAAGATTATTAACCTGCTTTGGTTGGCTTTATCTAGCTGTTCCTTCTAGGCCTTGATGGTATTTTTCACCACCTTTCTGGGCTGGCAGGCGCACAACAACAGGAGCAGTTAAAGAATATTTTCTTTTGCACTAATATAAATAAATAAAGTACATTCTTCAAAGTCTGCAATGTTATTGGATCAGCATATCCTTTAATACCAAGAAAATATGTTGGCAGGATGATTATTTGTCACTTGTCCTCCATGTTGTGGCTGGTCTACAGTAGACCCAATTGTACAACAGGCAACATTCAAAATCCTGCTTAGAAATAAATTCCAGAAGTCCAGATAGATCAGAGATGTAGATATCTGAGAGCACAGAAAACAAATTCTGTTTATCCAGATATAGATAAATGCTCCAATGTAAATTTCAAAATATTTCTGTGTTTTGTGATACTGGCTTATCAAGGTCAGTAAAGAGCCCCCTGGCCCTTTCATTCTAGTGCTCATCCCTACCATTACTCATATCCGTACAAAAAAGACCTTTCAGTTTTCTCAAAAGTGTACTTGTGCCAGTGGAAGTCACAGGAATAGCTTAATTCTTCTGCAACCTATGTGTAAAAGAGAGAGATTGTAGTACTCTTTTGTTCCTGTACTTAGTAAGATGGTAAATACTTTTGTTGTTTTAAATGGAGTTGTATAAACCTTGCTGAACTGAAGGCACCCAAGTGTCCCACAACAGTAAACCTGCTCTCAGCTTTCTTGGCTTTATCACAAATTAAAAAGGGTCTTAAGCATTAGATCCAGGAATCTCAAATCAGGTGAAAACTTGAAGTTTCACATAAATACTGTTTCCAGCTGCCTTTTTTGGTCAGGAAAAGCTCAGAAGTGCAAAATCAAGAAGCTTGACAGTCATAAAGACAGTAAAATACCCCAAACTTTATCATGTGAGAACAAATTGACAGCTATTTTTTGAAACGTACAATTTGCTAAACAGCAATATGAATATATTCTCACATTTTTGCTAAATAATGTTGGTTTAATATTTCAGAAAATGCTGCTGCAGTATTTATTTCTTTGTTATAGATGTGAGGTGATGGGACCCGATGTCTTCCCCTGAAAACAAATGTTTACAAATATTCAAGTTCATAAATCTGTAGGAGAAACAAAATACAGAAAATTCTTGTTAATGCAGTACATTTTCTGTTAATTTTATAGGCTAATTTTCCGTGGTTCCCTACAGAATGAATGCAGTTCAGAAGGCAATTCTATAAAGTACTTTGTGGATAACTATTATCGGCTAATTATTAGAAATTGCATGTTGTTGTTAATTGCATAAATAAATTGTTTTATCTGAAAGCCATTAAAAAAATGTTGGGTCTTTGAAGCATATATGGTTTTGATGTTCCTGTATAAAACATTTAACTGTTTAGCTCTAAAATAATGGTGTGGTGCTTTAAACCATTTTTTTTTTTACTCTAATGTACTGAAAGGGGAAAAAACCTCTGATTTTCAAAGCTTTTTTTGTCAAGTGTAGCCTGATGAACCTTACACTGGGAGGTAATAGAAATGCTGATGCTTTTGGCAAATACTGAAGCCATTTCCCTCTGTCTTTTTGAAATAAGGAAAAAATAAAGTTATACAGAGTTATTTTCATTGATTTACTAAAATTGAGAGTAGTAGACATATAGAAGATTGAAGAGACATGATGATATTTATGGTGAATATTCAAATTTAAAAATTAATTATACTTTTTTTGTGAAGATGTTTTTGTGGGATTGCTGTCAGATTTGTAAGGCTGGACTTAACAAACTAGAATCTTTAGCTGTTCTTATTTTAAATTACTCAAGGTATGTAAAGGTATTTTTTCCTAGCTGGACATGTTGATTCTGGTAATTTTTTATGTCTGTCTGGATAAAATCAAGAGTAGAAGTTGCTCTCTCTGAATTCCTTCGGCTTTGTAAACTCAAGAACAAACTGAGGTGTTAGGGCTGACTACACAAAGTGTCATCTGAGTCACAATTCTATATTGAATATCTAGTTAGAGCAAGCAGGTTCTGTTTCTGTTTTGAAGTAGTCAGTGCCAGTGGCACAGGAAGAAAATATGCTTTACCCAGGAAAATGGCATTGCCATGGATAATGTCTTAGCATTTGTACAGTTATTGGGCTCATGCTTAGTACTGTAAGCAATGAGCTTGTCCAAAGAAGAGTAATCTTGAGCAAGATATGAGTGTTATTACACGAAGGATATTGCTAAAATGGTTATTTTGCACATAAGAAAATGGGCCAAATCTCACTTGCTTGTAGACAGGAAGACTAGGAATCCAGGACAAGTGGAGAATGGTAATACAGGACAAGTAGGTACATGGGGCACAATGTTTCTTCTTGTAGCTGTCCTTATGCTGCAACCAATGGGGCAAAACTGGCACTTCTATACTGAAATTCATCTCTTTCTAAAATATACATTATCATCTGTGCTTTCTATGATCCTCATAGGCAAACTCAGGAAGTGGTGACCAGACGAGTGCACAGTGAAGAGGATTGAGAACTGGCTGAATAGCAGATCCCTGGGAGCTGTAATCAGTGGCACATGGTCTGGGTGGAGGCGTGTCGCTGTATCTGAAGTGGGGGGTGGCAAAGGGATGGATCCAGGCTCTTCTCTGTGGTGCCAAGCAATAGGACAAGAGGCAGCGGGCAGAAAATGATGCACAGGAAGTTCCACCTATATATGAGGAAGAACTTTACTGTGTGGGTCACTGAGCTCTGGAACAGATCACCCAGCAAGGTTGTGAATTCTCCCTCACTGGAGATATTCCTGAACTGTCTGCATTCAGTCCTTTAAAATGTGCTCTGGGATGACCCTGCTTGAGCAGAGAGGCTGGACTAGATTATCCACTGTGCTCCCTTCCAACTTTACCCATTCTAAGATTCTGTGATTCTATGATTCTGTGAGGAACATTTTTTGGACCATTCCTAGCTGAGGAAGGCAACTGATAAGCTGCAGGACAGGGCTGCTTTTCATACTTTTGCAGAAAAGGACCTGGAGATCCTGGTGGACAGGTTGAATGTGAGTCAGTTGTGTGGAGTTGCTGCAAAGAAAGTCAACTACATAGTGGACTGTATTAGCAAGAGAGAAACCTACAGGTTGAGGGAAGTGTTCCTTCCTCTCATTGTGGCATTTGTGTCCAGTTTGTGACTGGCTTCACATTGTCATGTGGATGTTCAGGCAAGTGGAGGATATGTCTAATGAGAGGACTTGGGAGAAAGGAGTTTATTCAACATTAGTAAGAGGAGCAGAGGGAGGAGCATTTTGCTGTTTACAATCACTTAATTGGAGGCCAGAGGGAAGATAGAGATAAACCCTTCTAGAGGTGTACACTGATAGTGACATACTGAAACTACAGAAATTCTGAATAGAGATCAGAAAAAATTCCTTCACCATGAGGACGATCAAATGCTGGTACAAGTGTCCAATGGAGGTTGTGGAATCTCCATCCTCGACAATACTCAAAACTTGACTAGATGATATCCTTCACAATATGATCTAATTAATTGTGCTTTGAGATAGAGTTGGAATAGAGATTTCCAAATGTCTCTTACAACTAAAAGTTTGCAATTCTATGCTAGAAAGCTGAGTCTAGTTTTAACATTTGTTTCTACACTGTCAAAAATGGGCGGACTTTATTGGGAAAATTAGTTGCCATTTAGCAGTAGTCAGCCAGCAATATTACCTTTGTAGCTGGGTGGATTTTAGAAGTATAAAATTGTTTCCTGGCATGTCACTTGGTGGGGGCAGGGAACAGAAGAGAAGAAAAAAATTTTAAAATGAAATAGTATGACTAAATGCAGTAGGATTTAGAAAGTACCACTGAACTGAAATTAGTCGGTGGTGTCTGCTGATACTTTCTGCCAGGTTGTTGCCTCCTGGTGTCCTCTGTGCTGATTCTTATGTAAGTCACATTGTACCCATTAAAAATTATGAGTATTTGTAGAACATAACATAAAAAGTCATATTACAATTGATGTAATCTACTGCTATCTGGGAATTTTCATAAACTATTACAGTATAATGGTGCCTTCTAGCACTGCTATAATTAAGATAGCATTTCTACTAAACCCCCTTATTTTCCAGATAAAAATTCCTCTCAGGCTGAAACTAGGTACACAGAGTCTTGACTGTGAAATTAATTATTCACAAAGCATTAACAGAAGAAAATATGATAATTTCTTATGACATTTTAAAATGGGCATTGTTTTACTAAAATAAATACAGCAAGTGGAAGCTGGAAGTGACAAATGGCTGCTAGCTTTAGCAGGAAGGGGTAAAAAAGTGTTGACAGTGATACTCAGAGTTGCACAAGGAGATTATAACATCTGTGGATCACACCTCCTTTTCTCTAGCTATCCAACCTCAAGAAAATTTCACATTTTAAACCAATGCTTTGGTTTACTGTATCTTTCTTTTTATGCTTAACAGAAACATGTCTGCGGTTTTTTCTTTAGTATACAATAATAGTCAAAGAGAAATGTTGTTAATGTTTCAAAACAATTTCTTTTGGTTTGAAAATTTCAGATTTTCTTTTCTTGATCTTTATTTTCTTTCTTGAAAGCCCTGATACCAAATAATTAAGAATCAAGTAGTCATTTTACAGGAAAAATGAAACTTTATTGTCCTGTTAGGAAAAATAACAAACCTCGCCAATAATTCTGTTATAGTAACTGAAGGTAGAAATGTTGTATTGGAGGAACACCAAATATTGACAATAGACTGTCATTTTGAACAAAATCTCTTCATATGGTGTCTGCCAGCAGAATGCAGCACCCTTCCAGCTTCAGCCTCTTCCAGTCAGCAAATGAGCCTTTGTTACTGTCAAATAAATGACGACTCTCAGACCTCAATTTTTAACCAGTTTGTCTCTCCACATCAAGTCCATTGCTTTTGGCATTGATGCCCCTCACAGCTATTCTCTGTTATGGATGACAGGAAGAAACCATGGAGAGAAATTCTTTCTCAGCTCATGCGTGAAGTGTCATGGGGGGTTCACAGATGGGCATGGGTGAGAACAGGTTAACATGGAAAGGAGCAAAGGCTGTACCTGAAAAGATGATAAGCCTTCTTTTAAGAAATTTGGGTTTGGAGATTCATTGCTCAGTGAGACAGGAGACAATGAGCTTGCAATAGAACAAAGGCCAGTTTGGTCATGGTGACTTGGTGCAATCAAGGGACTTGGAACACTTGGAATCTCATTAATTGAAACTCCACAAAAGCACATGACTATCATTAATTTAAGAGTGTGATGCAATTATTCAAAAGACATGATTTGTGGAATGTTGGTTTTGTAACTGGAAATTGCTTCAGTTGAAATCTATTTTAGGGCATGAATGCAAACAATGGTATTTGGATCTTGATAGATATTTGAACTTCCCTAGGAATCAGTATGATGCCGTTTTGGGTTTTTTGATTTGTTATGAAAAGTTTTTTTAAGAGATTTCCCCAGTTCCTTCTTGCCAGTATTCATACTATAGATTTTAAATAAACTATGCATAACTTTTGTCTTCCTGCCTTTTCTAAATCCACCATCATATTCATGTCCATATTAATTGTGAGAGAGCTTTGTGTTGATTCAGTAATCACTGTGATACCTGGTCAAATCAGTTGACATTCACAATTTTGATTTAATAGAATCAAATAAGTTTTAAATACGTAATGATTTTATGCACTAATATGAAATTTTGGAAGAATATTATGACTGCAAACTAGGGTTTTTTTCCTAAATATTTTAGTAATTATATAGTAATTATATATACAAGTTTGATGAAATTTTAAAACAGTTTTATAGGGAAATGAGAGAAAGGTTCAAGCCTGAATTTTATTTCAATGACAGGTTGCATTGCTTCCAGGTGTTCTTTTCTTTGTCATCTATACTTCAGGATTTGAATACAGTAGCAATAACTTCAAAGAAAACCTGTGTTCTAAGAAAGGATTAATCACTGAAAGTATATAGAACATTAATAAAAAAAACTTGTCAACTGCCAGATGATGTTGAAGAGTAATACAATATATATTAGTACAATTTTGTTCAAATTAATAATATTTGCTCCAGGGACAGTTTTTTAAAAAATCCCCCTTCAATCTAGGTTCAAAGATCATTAGCTACAAAACCATACTTCATGTTGATGTGCAAACTAATTTTGAGAACATGAACCATAATTCATTCAAATATCAGTCAATAATCATCATACACTGTGACTGATTAGGGTGTAGTAAGCCATGTTTGAACTTGCTAATCAGACAGTAGCAAGTAAATTGCATTTTCTTTGTGAGCATGACTGCTAAATTCAAATGTTATGGGAAGAAAATGATATATGGATAGTTGAACATTTAAAAGGAATTTACTACTCAGTACTTTCATTTGAAGTACAGGATTTATATATCTTAATGTTGCAAGTGGATTGTTTTGTAAATCTGTTCTTGCTCCTGAAGATGTGACATTAAGGTTGAACACTTTTTGTATAGGTCTTAATGGCTGGACACGCAAGAAGATTCCAGGTTTTACTCACCCTTTTGAATACATTGTGTAAATATGACATTTGTTTTAAATAGAGACTTGATTTATTAAACTGGTCATAATGTTTACTCTAAACATCATTTTGGTGGTTATGATTGACCAGAAGATTTTATCAGTCTTAGGATAAATCTGAAAATGAGGTATGCATTAGCAACAACTTTAACATAGTATTTTGTACAATATTTGAAAGTACATAAAAAGAGCTCAGGCTATCTTCTTTTGAAATGATATAATAGGTAGGTACTGAACATTCTGATTTGAATTATATGTATCAAAAAATCATTAAGTATTGTCAAGGCAGAATTAATCTGTTTGAGTTTTTCCCTTCATTTCATCAGGAAAAGGAAAAGACTTTTCCTGATGAAATGTTGATGTTGAGTGTTGAATGCTTTTAATTCTAATTCTAGATTACAGCTAGTTGTCCATAGGCAAAATGAAATAACTTCCATATTTTGAGTCTGAGCAAGTATCAGTCATGTTTTGCAGCCTGAGAAACCATGGCTCTTCAACTGATTTCACTGGGAAAACAGAGTTAAAATTTACACATCATTCTACCATCTTCCTTTATTTCAAGGAGCAGCAAACAACACTCTAAATAGAAGTACAGAATGACGTGGATAGCTACTACTTGGATTTATACTAGAATATAATCCCTATTTCCTTTTCAACACACATGGGGTCATAAAAAAATAAATACACTTGAAAAGACTCCAGGAGGTAACCTGCCCCATCTCTCAGGGGCATCTTCCCCATCTTCCCAGGGCAGAATCAACAAACATAAACACTTCCTTACAGTATTTGTCCCTTTTAAAAACATGGCAGTGACAGAGAAAACATTATCTTCCTAGGAATCCCACCCAGGTGCTTCCTTTTCTTACCATTGTGAGGTTTTCCTAATGCTTAGCTAAAGTCTCTCTTGTTGCAGTTTAGTCATACAAGTGGCAGTGAAAATGGAGAACAGTTTGTTGCATTCCTCATTGTGGCAGGCTTTGGCATATTTGAAGAGGACTATGTCTCCAATCAGTATCCTCTTCTTCATTCCCAGTCATCATGGGAGAAAGGACATAGCAGCCACATGAAGAAGTAGCTAAGAGCCATTCCATTTTGTGGTGGCCCAGTTTTATGCTACTTATAAGTGACTGGGAAACCACAACTGAGGAAATCACAGATATTCAAATTTGTCCAAGTGGAATACCCATTATGGTCAAGAGAAAGAGAGAAACTGGTTCTATAATAAGTGAAAACAAATGTCTGACTACAGAAAATACCCTAAAATAGCTGTAATTTTCCAGGTGAGTATCTAATTCTGCATGAAGCCCCAGTTCTGCTCAAGAGATATCAAGAAGTAGCTGTACAGTGTCTCCAGTATTTCTGAATAGTCTCAGTAGGTGATGATTATATTAATGCCATATTTCTTTATTTATGCATCACTGTTAAACAACCAGAACAAAATTACTATTTATATCTCACTTACATGCTTTTGATTCAATTTCTTTGTTACAGTTCATTCTGGCAGAAAGAGTTGAAAAAAGTTAAAATCAAGCTTCCATGATAGCTCACCCAGGAGACTTTGAAATGTTCTTTTATAAGACTTTTTCTACAATAAATCTTGGCCACATATGAGTTGATGGGAAGTGAGCCATAGTGGGATGTGGAAGAGGGGCACTTCAAGAAAATTGATGTAAAATGATAGGGTAGACAATGATGTAAAGTTTTTCTAAATTAATTCACCTTATCAGGAACTTCACTGAATCCCTAGAACATTTTTGGCAGGGCGTGAACACTGACATGTCTCGTTCTGTGTTGCTCTTGTGTAATTGCCTTGTTTCACTGCTTCAGCTTTGGTTGGAAGCCGTTAAAAAATTTAGTAAGTACAGCTACATAATCTTTACTTGGTATCTACTTGCTTTCAAGAGTACAGTGATCTCCTATTTCCTGCCTGGAACTTTTTAATTTTGCACCTGGCTTGTGAAACAGATTCCTAGGCAGCCTTAATTATTTAACAAAAACACCGACTTGGCATTCTGCAACATCAGGGTCTTTTGTTAAATAAAATGTAACTGAGTAAACATGAGACTCTCATCCCTAGTCTTCCTCAGTTCCTTTATGAAAGATGAGAATAAATGTATTGACCTTTCCTGTTTCCAGTACAAGCACTGAACAGTTTGTTTCTAAATTTTCTTCTTTGTAATGAGGGAATTTTTACAATACATGGCCTGATGAGCCAATAAACTGAGGCTTCCTTTTAATTTATTTGCAAACAGCAACATTGCCTCCAATACATTGGAGGCCTCATGGATATTCCACTGTGCACAAAGTTTATGGCAAGTCCTTTTGTTTTGGAAGCTGGGTCCCCTTTAGTAGGCATGTTTCCATTTAATAATTAGAATTTCACTTCCCGTCATGTATTAAATATTTCACAATCCATATGGAACTTAAGAGTTATATTTAAATTGGAACAATTTGAAATGGAAAATAGCTAAAAATTCAGGGAGAAATGTTCATTGTTAATCAGTAAAAAAATAATCACATTTCTGTAATTCCAGTTAATCCTAAAATATTATAGGTAGGCCAGGTAGTATTGCTGATTACTAGGGAGTGTTTTGTGCTTTCACTACCAAAACTCTTTGCCCATAGTTATGTGTTTTCTCAAGCTGGAATGCTTTTTCCGGAACAGATAAAGAAAATTACCATTTTATTTATACAATCCATAGGATTGTATAAATAAAACTAGAGCATTAAAGGCTATTTTGCTTCCTCTATGTGAGAATAGGTCTGGGCAGCAGAAATGAGGACAGAGTTTGCCTCTCCTGTGCCCTTAACTGTCCAGCTGCCGGACCTAAACAAGCATCAGGATGGAGAAGAGAAGATAGATCAGAGAGCAGACCCACCTGGAGGCAAACTGTCAGGGAGGATGTTATAATGACTTGCTGACAGTGGGGAGGTAAAGATCATGGCTGAGAACAGAGCAAGGATGAGGCAAACAACATCTTTCCTGTCTCCTTGTTTGCTTTTTTAATAGAAGGCTGTTGGAACAGGGAAAGAAAAAGGAAATATGAATACAGTTATGATTTTGGTTTTTGGTGCAGTCGCACAGAGCACAACACGGATCCTTTGTAGCAGTGTTGTCACAGTAATGTAAAAAAATTAAATGTAAACAATATATCTATAACAGCATATATAAAACAAGGGATCCTGGGGCAAGTAATTAATTTAAGCCACTTATCTTGCTTTCTGGCAAATTGCAGAAGTATTTTGTCCTCATTTTCTTCTCACTGCGATTCCAGCTCTATCCTCTGTAATGATCTCCCTGCTGTTTTAGGAGACTGCTCTTATCCACATACAAACGTTGTCTTTCTTTCTCCTATTAATACTATCCCAAGGTACAGAAACTGGTGTAAGGAGAGATAAACTACTGACTTTTGCTCCTGCATGTATTTAGGACATACAAGATAGCACTACATCCCCCTTGTCATCTAGCCTACAATATTCTCAAGATGTGGTATTTTCAATGCTAAAAATCTGGAGTTAAATGGGGAACAAAACTTTGATTTTTGAACCCTGACATTACTTTATTAATTGTTAATCACCAGAAATCAAGTAAGTAAATGCTCATTTTAGGAAAACGAAGCTACAGGCCTTGAACAGGTAAATTATCAGTGATTCCTTTTTATAAGCATATGTGTGTCTATGTAAAGATAGGCGGGGAAATGTTCTCAGTGATATCTGCTCCATAGAATGGTGCAATTTGTGGCTTAACGGAGATTTGCTGAAAGAATGTCAAGTTTTCCGACTTGTGGAAAACATTGCGGTCACGTCTTGCCAAACACACTGATAAAAATCAGCTCTTCTGTTTCCTTATTTCAGGACAAGACTCTTTGGGATTGCTGGATTGAGAAATGACAGATGTTTCAGCTCTTGCAGTTGTTGAAGAAGGATTGAACAGGAGAATTAAAAATAATATTTACGTGCCTAAAGAGAGGATGGCAAACAGAATGTGATCTTTTATATAAAGTCATCTTCAGCAGGGGATGAAGAGATTTGTTTGCCAATATAATAAACTAGTAAATGAACAGGATTATCTTCCTGTCAAATGAAGCTGGAATATTGGTCAGTTCAAGTGGAGATACTTAGATTCTTATCCGAACATTCAAATTGTGTTTTGCTAAACCATCACACATAAAGTGTGCAATGTGCAAGGCCAATGCATTTTCCCCAGGTAAGGGAAGGATTGTATTTGAACCTCATGTCAAATTAAGATGGCTGTTCATGATTTTATTAATGCTTTTAATGCAGTAAGTTTATGAATCAAAATGCTAGGTGATAAAGAAGAAAAATAAAATTATGATCATATTTTCACCACTTCTGGCAACTTTCCAGTCATTCATTGCAGGTGGGATTATCAAAGCGCTGCAGTCTTGGGCTAATACTCCCATTATCACCAGTGTTTGTCTGCTGGAGAGGGCATCTCTGACTGCCCTTGTTTTTGCAGAAGATGGGATGATCCAGGCCCATCATTTTTCATCCTTTTTCACATGCCCATTTTAGGACTAGCCACAGACTCAAAGTGTTAGGCATGAATACTAGAATATACATCCTATTGTAATAAAGGATGCAGCCATGCCTAATTTGCATAGCCTAATTGTGTTTGAATGCCCTTACAGTGGCATATAACAACCACTGTAATAAAAAAAACCAAACAAACAAACAAAAAAAAAACAAAACAAACAAACAAAAAACAAACAAAAAAACCCTAAAAATACCTTTCCTAGGCAATATTCAAGTTAGTTAAATTTTTAGAGAGTCTTTGTACTATAGGATTCAGAGCTGGATTAGACACATGGGTGGCACAGGTCTATAATCTATCCCATTGATCCAGTCTTTTGACAGGTGGTAGATGTCCAGGCTAAGCTATTGCCTAATTGCTATTGACACACTGTGGATAGGGAATGAGCAGATGCAGCTCTCCAGGCAGAGGGATCCATGGGTTGGAACAGAGAGACCCTCTCAAAAGATCTTACAGATGACATTGCTTCAGCTGCAATTTGCGTTATTTTGTTTATTATTTCTTTTGTTGATAAGGCTAAATCCTGGGAAGAGTTGGAATGTGCTATTATAGGTAGTATTTACACCACCTTTTCGGGGTGTAATGAATACTCATTGTCAGAGAGACTGGGTAAAATTATGTCACCTCCAAACAGAGGTGGCTTTTTCTTTCAGGCACACTTTTGGAACTAACTGAGGCATATCCAGGGGGCAGAATTGCAGTGCTTTTGCTGCTTCTGAGGTTATTTTTCCCTTCCCTCTTCTCTCTTTTTATTTTTGTTTGTTTGTTTGTTTGTTTTTGTTTCTTCTTTCTCTCTTTTTGGATTTTGTTTTTCTTTTCTTGAAATAAATAAATAAAAAGGAGGATATTTGAGATTTTAAAAAAATGTTGTAAATTTTAAACAACCTCTCCCCATAATGAATTGTCAGTTAGTTATTGATTTTTTTTTTAGCTACACAGTCTGTAAACATTTCAAATTAAGTCTTGCCGTGCTTGTCCCCTGCTTGAAGGTAATGTTACCAAAATCCCTTCCAAAGCCACATGCAAGGGCCATTGCTGAGGTGTTTTTGTGTGTGAGGAGGCTGCCACCAGCTCTCCTCCATGACACGCAGTTGGGCTGTGCATATGGAAGCAGAAAGAGAGCAAGGGGGCTCCAAATCTCTTTCCCTTGCTCTTCTTCACTGCATTAGCTTATCATTTTTTGTCATTTTTGTCCTTTCCATCTTGTCTGTACCCAAGAGGTCAGCATGTGAAAAGCACTATATAGTGTAAACATCGCTGTGAAATAGCTAATTTGCCACAGTGGCAGGGGGTCTCATTGCTACTCCTCTACCTCCTTTTTCTTTCAAACATTTGACAGCACTTCCTCCTCCTGCCACCTCCTGACCTGAATCAGGGACACAACGTGCGATCATTTGTTCATCAATTATGTAACATCAGCAGGACAGGAGGTTTTCCAGGGTCTGGATCCCAACCCCCCCCACCCTTTTTCCCAAACCTTTCCTCCCTTCTAAAACTTTAACATAACACAAGGAAAAATAACATTGACACAAATCAAGTCGTGCCCAAAGATCATGTGAACACACTGAATGTGGGCAATGGGAATGAGAGACAGTGAACAGAAGGGTATGGATGTTTATTGTTTTAACCTTTTTTTTTGGTGTGTGAGTGCTGACTCTTATGTACTGTCTGCACTGAGTCAGTGCAAAGTCTCTGTGCCAGTTCCTAGCCCTCTAGTGCCTGAGTTTTGTCACATCCACAGTTTTCTTTCTTTCTCCTGTAGCTTTTATGTGACCCCCGAGCTCATAATATTCCACACGCTGAGTGTCAGCTGAGTCCAAACAAAGAGACCTTTCTACTCTGGCAGAAATTCGTTAAAGTCTCCGGCATCAGAATTTACGGCAGCTTTCTTTTGAAATGCTTGACATTTCCTCACAATTTCTTAGATATACTTGGTGGGTAAAGTGCGTCATCTTTGTTTGAATTTATCACACATAATAAGCCATTTTCTCCCAGTTTAATGTCATCCCCTCGGTAACCAGGAGGTCGGAGGCAACAACGCAAAAACAGCAAATTTGTCAATGGAATGTGTAAAGCTTAGTATAAATTTATCTTGTCCTAATCCCTTGGCCCCTTTTCATACCATGATTTTTCATATGCATATGAGAATTTTCAGAGTATTGGTTTCTCACACATTTCACTGCCTGTGGACAGAGCTGAAATACAGGCTGAGCTGTCAACTTCCATCAAGGCAAATTAAAAAAAAAAAAAAAAGGTTCCATACAGTAAACTGTGTTCACCCTCCCAACCTCCTACATGCTCTTTGAAGCTGAACACTGTTCCCTCTATATTTTTCTACTTGCATAGAACTCGCCAGATTCTCTGCAGAAATAAAATTAAATAAATGCGACTAATTAATAACTTTTTCCCTTCATGAACTGAATTGAGTTTCACTGAGGCCCAGAAGTCCTGTTTTCTAGAATCCTATTTAAATAGAAAGAAACAAAGAGAGAAAGAATGAAAAAGAGAAAAGAATCTCAGTTTGTGCTTCAGGTCATCCATGCAAAGACTTCAGATGGCAGTAAAACTCACAGAGCAATTCTCTTTTCCTGGGTGCTATCTGCCTGCACCTAGCCATTGCTGTGACATTTCAAAGTGAAGATCTGCTGTTGCAGAGGTTACCTAACTGTTTATTCTTAAAATAACTTTGAAACTTCAGGCCTGCTTCTTCTTAGAAATTGGGAAAAGGTCAGTACATTTATTAAAGGGATAAATAGCTGATGTTAACTCTTAAAACAAGGTATCCCTGAAGACATTTACTGTAACCAGGAGTTACACTGAATTTTATTAGACCAATTTTGTGTGTTAAAGGAATCCTGTAATACTCCTGAAGTCCCAGGTTTAGTGTGATTTTTCAAGAGGATTCCACATCACCAGGAATAAATAAACAGAAACAATTCCATAAATATTTCTCCAGTTACTAGCTTGGAAGAAGATGAATTACAAATTTGATCAATATAGAAAAAAAAAGTCAGACATAGGGATTTGTTTATTATTAATTTATTTAGATGTGTTGCTCATGAAAAGTTGATGGTGAAACAAACCAAAACCCAAGAGTAAAGCTATCCTTTCCAGGTTAATTAAATAAAATTTTCCAATCTAGCTGAGGACTTCACCAGGGTGAGTTCTTAAATGTGAATTTATCAATTTGGAGTCCAAAGGTAGTAGCAAAGCATAAACATATGCCTCAAACATCTACATCAGGTATGTTAATAGTCTTATGTTACAATCTGAATGTGTTGCACCAAACATTTTCAGGGGTGGTAGGGTGGGGCTTTTTTCAGGTTTAGATTCTGTGTGGACAGCATTGTGTTAAGTGGATGACAGGTGATAATGCCCAGTAACTTTACAGTCTTAACCACAATATGATAGATGGACATTCTCTGCTACATAATTGTTAGACCCCAAATATCTTTTGGGTAATCAAATGTTATTTGTTGTATGTTTTCTGGTGGGAACAGCACAGCAGTAATGGTTCAGTGTCATTTCCTTAGAAACAGCAAATGAGGTTTGGAAGGGTCTGAGACTCAGACAAACTGTCCTGTTTCTCTGTTCATTTCCAGTCTCTTAACTACAAAATCTTGTCAGGGCAGTAATATTTCTGTTCATGGTCTGCTATAGAGCTAGGAGAGGTAAAAGAGCACAACAGTTTAATAGGCAGGAAATGTTGGCTGAGGAATCACAGGACTCATTGCTCTGGATTCTTGCTGACGCTGCTTGTGATTCACTTCTTCTGTGACACAGCTCATCCAGCTCTTCTTTTTTACTCTTACATCTCAGGTTGTAATATTTAAAGCAAATGAAAGGAACCATTTATTTACATGGTGTGTAGACATCATGGTGATTTGTGTCAGTGCAGGTCTCAGACAATTTACTGGAACAGGCTGGGGAGGACTGCATCTTGTTTAGCCATCACTGGTGACTACATAACCAAAACAACTGATAGTCAAATTCAGCACATTCATTCCCCAATCACAGGGGATCAAAGACTTGCCCTGAGAATCAGAAATTAAGGCATGTCACTGGAGGTACTTTACAAGTAGTGAAGTACCCCAAAAATTTTCATCCTATCCCACAGCACAGGCACTTTGCTTTGCTGGAAGCAATACTAGGAAAAACTGACAATCTCATCTGTTCTGGCACGTCTCATATTGTTATTAAGAATGAACTCATAGATCACTGTTTGGAAGCTAGGTTCTGCCTGGTTTGTGTTGCTCACTTCCTTATAAAAGGTTTGTAATAGCTGATAAGAAAAAAAGATGTTTAGTGTAATTTCACTGGATGCTTTAAATATAGTTTTAAAAGAGGATCACTGATTTTTTTCTAAATATGTTTGACCAAAATCTCCAGAAGGACCATCAGAATTTTTTTTCTGGGGTGGGTGGGAGAAGTTAGTGATGTGGGACATGCAGTGATTTTTTTTAGTTACTTAAAGCATAGTCCTACATGGTCCTGAGCTACTACCTGATTTTCTCTTTTGTCAAACTATCATATAAAGATATAAATCAATTAAATGGGTCTGACCATGTTAAGAATAAAACCAGAGAACTAGGATTGAGACAATGCCTAATTTTCTATTTTCTAAGTAGTCTTTTTTTTAATAGAATGAGCATATTTAGTCAACTAACACTGCTTATGTGGATAAATTTATATGATATAAATACAGGTAGTATACAGTTATTCATGTAACAAACCAACATTTTATCACCTGGCAGTGGTTAATGTTCTGAAACTCTCTTTGTTATTCAAGGCCCTGTGATCTTACATGGCAACAGGCCTTACTGATCTTTTGAAAATGTGCAGAAATCCAGGGTAAATTAATTGACTTAAATTAGGTAAATGCAGTAGGAGACTGGCAGTAAACTGGGATGAAGGATTGAGGGTCCACTGATGACTTTCCAGTATTTATTTTACCGATGGCTGATTTTTGAGGTTATATTGAGTAGTGCTTACCAGGTAAATTAGTGGTAACTAAGGATTCTTAGTGCTATGAAGACCTTTGTTCTCTTGTTTTCTGTGTGTTCAACCTGCTCAGGTTTTTGGTTGGTCTTTTTTGTTTTGTTTTGTTTTTTTTTTCTCAGAAGCTTGTGGCAGAAGACCAAATATGTCCCTGTACTGCATTGTGTGGTAATTCTTACATAGCTGATGGCACTTTTATTGCAGGAGGACATAACATGTGGAAAAATACTCTAGTTATATCTTTGTTGGTTTTGACTGCATTTGAGTTCTTACTGAAAGATTTTCAGACACAAAACTGAATTTGAAACACTACTGATGCTTCCATTACACAGAATTAGCTTTGGAAAACATATGGCTGATTGGCTATCAAGAATGCCAAACATAGAGTCACTATGAAAAGATGGGTCTTGACCTCATGCCACATCTGAGCTCTTGTCAAGGTCTCACAGTTAAAGTCCTTTTCAAAGCCTCAAATATGCTTTCCTTCCTCTGGTGTAACTAAGGGTGGAATTTTTTCTACTAAGTTCCTCATGGCTCTGTCATTCTGTAGCTCTGTTACTCACCATGTACACAAGCAGGGTCCTAAATCTGTGGCCATTATACTGAAATTGATTTTTCAGTAAAGACGGGAGCTGTTGTATTCCACCCACACAGAATAGAGATTTCTATACCTAAAGTGAGAATGTGCTATCCCAGCAGTATGTATTTACCTTCTATTCATGTCATTCTGTGGCCAGTGAGAAGATAGGCACTTCCTGCTGGAAAGACTGCTTCAACTAAGCAGTCTGAGGCAAATCTATTATAAATATTCAACTTAGTTGTTTGTTTTTTTTTTTTTAAAAAACCAGACATTTAGTCTATTTCTGCATTCATATAATTTTTAAAATGTCTTATATATTTATATCATTTCCCCTGCTATAATTTAATGTGCATATTGTAGTTGTAAAGGAGTAGATGAAATTAGATGCACTGTGGTGATTACCTTAAGAAAATATGTTGGAGACAAATGCAGTGATAAAGTATTAGTGTAGTATTACTGAAAAATCACCAATGACAAGTTACTCTGAGGTTAACTTGAAAAATTAAAGGTTTGTTGAGATTAAAACTTAAGAATGTTAAGAAACTAAAGAATTGAGTCCACTTCTTTCATCAAAAGAAAAGCTGAGAGGTGATTTGGTTCCAGTATATAGGATGGAGAAAAAAAAAGTCAAAAAAACCCAGCTCTCTAATCTAATGAATAAATTAATGACAAAAAAGTGAATGGATGGAAGCTAATTAAAAAGACAAATTTGAATAAAAAATATGGCATGCATTAATAAGAGTCAAAAGATTAAAAGATGGGACTACCAGTGGAAAACCTGGATTTTCCATCTTTTGATTCCTCCAGATAAATACTAATTTCTTCTCTGTAAATATGCATGTGCCAAACACACATTACTGCACTTAATACAGTGGTAATTAGGTGACATCTATTATCTGTGATATATAAGAATATATTCAAATCTCTGACTCAGAGCATTCATTGCGTATCATTTCAGAAATTAAAAGGTAGAAGAAAAACCACAAAGTTAATACACAGACTGTCCTGTTCTTTTATTTTGACAATCATCCAAGTGCAAAATATATACTTGTGCAGTGTTACTTGATGGTAACTCTGAAAGAATGTGGTGCTTTCAGAGTTTTGGTGTCTTTTTACAAATGACTAGTTTTGGTGTCTTTTTACAAATGACTAGTTTTGGTGTCTTTTTACAAATGAGAGAAATTACTCTGCACCTGATGTTTGGCTTACATGAGAAACTGTGACCTCATCTGAGTTAGGAGTTTATGATGTGACCTGAAACTAGACAGGTTTTCTGTTGTTCAAATTTAATTTTTGATGTTTTGTGGAATTCTAACTTAAACCAAGCACAAAGTCAGCTCCATAAAGATCGTAAAATGGAACTTGTTTATTTAAGGGATAGGTCCTTGTTGTTAAAGGTCTACTTTTATAATATTTTATATTACTGAATTTATGAATGGCAGGCATTAAGAGGCTCGATAATCTAGCAGAAAAGTATGTAGCATTATCCAATGGCTGGAAGATGAGAACAGTATATGTGAATAGGAAATAAAGCATAATACCAGTGAAGATTGGCATGTCCAAAGGAGGGCAAGAAAGTTGGTGAAGTGCCTGGAGACTTAGTAGTGCTGCATTACAGGCTGTACTTGATGACATTAGAGGTCTTTTCCAGCCTTTATAATTCTATGATTCTACAGGATGTTTGCCCACTGAAAGTGAATACCAGTGGAGGTAGGATTGCCCTACTTCTTGTGGTCATTTTTGAGTTTAGGCAAGAGTTAATTCCAAGGTCAATGTAGGGACAATGGAGTTAAATTTACTGCCCTGAGATATCAAGTCATATGGGATCCTCTTATGATTCCTTTTAGCTGTAAAGTCTTAGAATCTATCCTGAATATTAAACAAACTTCGTATGTTTGCTGTCCTCCCTTTCGCACCCTGTTCTACTTAGAAATGTCTTCACTACTTTATTCCATTCAGATTACTTTGATCAAGGGGAGAGATCCTAGGTAAAGTAGGAAATCTGACCTCCCAAGCTCTAAAGCAGCTGGCTGGTAACATGTGAGAAGTGACAGCAGAGGAGAAGGAAAAGACACTAAAAATTTGATTTCATGAACTTCAGATTTATAGATAGCAAGAAGTCAGAAGTAATTATGTACTACTCTGCATCTATTACTAAATCCTGTAAGTGACAGTCAACCCAGAAAATATGCTGCCATTTTTAGTAAATGAAATTAAAACAGAAACTGAAATAAGATACTGAGAATAATCAACGAGATCATGCTGTCATACAAGTTATAATAATGGTACCTTTCATTCTTCTCTGGGGTGCTGTCTTTTCCTTCCCTTCAGCATATGTGCCCCAGAACAGAGATCTCGCATCTATATAACAGTAATGCTGTTTAACCCACAACATATGATTAACTGATTCACCTGCTAATGTTCTCAGCTGGACCGCCCATAAATATCTCCTCCTCTTTAGGGACATTGCCTTCTAGAGAAGAATACAGTTAATTAATAGATTAATAAAGAGATGGGGGGGGGGGGGGGAGACGTTGTGATAATGTCTTTTGTGTTTAATAGACAGTCTTTCCATGAAAATTAACATATTTTGTTCATTGTTTTGCCCATACCATAAGCCTTCATTTTGGAGCTACACCTTCCTATTTAAAAGATAAAAGAGAGGCAGTGTGAAAAAGAAGTATATTCATATCTGAAAGTGAAACAAGCATATTTTTCCTTGAAAGTCTAAAAAGGGTTATGGTGAATGAGGTGACATGAGGCTGGCAACTAATGGGTTTTCAGAGGGCTCCATCCTCAGCCTTGTGCTTTTCAACATCTTCATAAATTACTTGGTGACAGGACTGGAAGAGATACTAAGCCATTCCACAGATGATACAAAACTGGGAGGAGCTGTTGGCTCTTTCAAAGGCATGAGCTCCCTGAGGAGAGACCTCAACAAATTAGAGAGATGGGCAATCACCAACCATATGCAGTTCAACAAAGTGCTGGATTATGCACCTGGGATGGGACAACCCCTGGCTGTACATACAGACTGGGGAAGGAGATGGTGGACAGCAGTGCCATGGAATGGGACCTGGGGTCCTGGTTGATGGCAAGGTGAATCTGAGCCAGCAGTGTCCTGGGGGGCATCAGGCACAACATGGCCAGCCAGGGAAGGGAGGGGATTGTCCCACTTTGTTCTGGGCTGGGGCAGCCTCACCTCAAGTGCTGGGCACAGTTTTGGGTGCCACAATATGAAAAAGACATTAAGCTGTTAGAAAATGTCCAAAGGATGGTGGAGGCCCTTGAGGGAAAGCCGTGTGAGGAGCAGCTGAGGTCACTTGGGCTATTCAGCTTGGAGGAGATGGAGGGGAGACCTCACTGCAGTTGCAACATCCTTGTGAGGGGAAGAGGAGGGGCAGGCACTGATCTCTACTCTGTGCTGACCAGTGGCAGGACCTGAGGGAATGGCATGAAGCAATGTCAGGGGAGGTTTAGGTTGGATATTGAAAAAAGGTTTCTCACCCAGAGGGTGGTTAGGCGCTGGAGCAGCTTCCCAGGGAAGTGATCACAGCACCAAGCCTGACAGAGTTAAGAAGTGTTTGGACTGTGTGCTCGGGCACATGACTCCTGGGGATGGTGCTGTGCAGGACCAGGATTTAGGCTCGATGATCCTGGGGGTCCAACCCAACTCAGCATATTCTGTCATTCTGTAATTCAAGATGTGACCACCCTTAAAAACTAGGTATGGAAATTACACCTGGCTTTATGTCAAAGCTCTTTAGGCTGGTGACTTTTTATTGCTATTGGTGGAGTTGGTTTCTCAATATCCAGACATAAATCAGATTTTATAGGAAGCTCAGAAAAAGAATTGCAGTAAAACATAGAATAACTTTCTATATGTTACTGCCAATTTTATCATGACTGTTTGCCAGGGACTTCTCTCTGTGAGTCACTGCCATCAGTTTACTTTTCACTGTCTGCTCAAATGTACATATTGTTATTTAGGTGTGACAAAGAGGGAGGGTGAATCTATCAGATAAATTCAATAGCACAGGCTTCATCTGTAAGAGACAGAAAACACAGAAAACACAAATTAATGGATAAAGAGAGGTTCATATTATCAAGCCATTATATTCTTATAATTTTACTATTTTTTCCTACATATTTCTTTCTGAACCAAACCTTCAGTCAGGCTGATAAATGAAGAAAAATGAGGAGTGAATGAAAGTTCTCTACATTAAATGCCATATTTTTATATGCAATGATTGATATTACAGAACATTCTTCTACATGCCATGCACAGAGAAAGTTGGACTTCACAAAAACACGTCAAAGTTGCTATCATACCTGAGTCTGTAGTTTTGTCTCAGAAAAAAAATTGTCAGAAAAATCAAATTCTGATTTAAAAATACTAGTAGTATTTATTAGCAGTAGTAAAAATTTAGCCACTAACTGCAAGTTTATCTAACTGGAAACAGTCTGCTTATTAGAAACAAAAGAAAAAGATACATGTGCAGGGAGAGGTGTTCAGGTCCTCTGAAATCAGCACACTTGTGTGAGAGAAGGCACACAGCCAGCTCTCTTGACACATATCCTGTCCCCCACTGTCTGTTAGAAAAACAAAAATAAAATTTAAAAAACTCCAAGTGATCATAAAAATGGCATGGTTTAAGTGCATGTGAAAGGCTGCTTGTACCTTATGTCAACTTCCCCCTGGCCTCTAAACACCCCCTGCAAGTCAGCATCTGATGTGTGAACCTTTTTCAGCCTTGACATGCTGGATATATCAGAGACAGTTTGATGTATTTGCAATAAAAAGGGAACTGCAGCAAGCTTGGAACCAGTGAAATTTACTGTTGTGAAAATGATGGCATTTTGGTCCCATGCAAGCCTCTAGCCTCTGCCCCAGTCATCCAGAATAGCAGAAAAACTGTTGCTGTATAAAGTTTATTGAGGCTTTGGAAAGCATCTGTAACTTCTGGGTGCTGTAGTTCCAGTCAGTCTACTCTTTGTGAGAGCTCCCAGTGACTCAACAGTAAACTACAGTAAGCCTAAAATACAGGCTAGCCAGGAGTTTGGAATGCTGTTGGACACTTATTTTTTCTATACTAAAGAAAAGCAAGGTCTTTTAGAGGAGGAGTACAGATTTCGTTACAGATTTTCCCATATACAGTCATTTAAAAGGTATAAATATTGCAGACACCTCTCTCTTTAAGAGCACAAATTCTATCTGATAACAACAAAATCAGAGGACAAGAGGTCCTCATAGCCTAATCTACAAATATCCCTATTTTAAAACCCAGGACTTTACTATGTTTGTTTTCAAACTAGGTATACACAGTTTGTTAAATCTTGAATCCTCCTTCACCACTCCCATGAGAAGATTGCTATTAATCAAAGATTAAGATTTTGCAGAAAGAAAAAAACAACAGATTTGATGGCACTGATTAAGGCCAGATGCTGTGAGTTTTAATCCAATTGAGTAGCACCTTAGGCCATTGCCAGAAGGAATATATGTTGGAAATTCAGTTCAGGATCTTAGGTACAACTCCTAATTTTTAACCCTGCAGTCTAGAGAAGGAATAGAAAAATATGAAGAAATAATTTAATATAAAAGTTTGACTGATGGTTTTGTGTCTACTGCATTTTATACCTTTGGGAAAATGGGGGAAATGGCCAGAAAATGTTCTTTGCTTACAAGAAATATTACCAATGTTTTATCCATGACCAGTGAATTTTTTCAAATACCTGTCCAACAGAGATGGTTTGGATTCTGAATGTGTTTTCTATTTAAACTGTGTCTTGTGCACTTGCCATGTGAATGCTTCTTTTTCAGTGTAAAATTCAGCTGCAAAATCAGCAGAACAAATAATGGCTCCTTGATTGCCCAAGAAACAGAGGTGCAATATCTACAAATACTTCCAAAGGGTTTTTCTGTATTTGTAGGCTATTGGATAAGGAGATTCTAAGGTTCTGTGTCATTTCTAATTTTAAGTCATCCATATGCACTGCAGCAAAAAAACAAAAAAAAAAAAAAAAAAAAAAAAAAAAAAAAAAAAAAAACCCAAAAAAAACCAGATGAAGATCATGAACCATCTCGTTAATAGAAATCAGAACTGAAAGAGAAATGTCAAAACTAGAATAAGTTTAAGATATGTTTGGGACAAGCTGAATCTCAAGTGTCAACCTAGGCCGTGCATAAGCTATAACAAGAAACCCAAAACAAAAAAAAATTAACAAAGTATTTTTTTGTTCAATTAAAAACAAAAAAAAAAGCTACAACCACTATTAACACTCAATTGTCTTGTATATATTGAGCATAATTTAAAAATTGTTACAGATAATGAGCTGGGAGCAAAAATTGGAGATCTCTCAGCTGACATCAATGTAAAGTATCAGTGGCTTTTCAAAAAGGGAAAAAGAAATACCTGTATTTAAAAGGATTCAATAGAGTTTCAAATGAGTGCAGTGTCATGAAATCCACAGCTGAGCATCAGCTGTTTTAGATCCCACTGCAGCTGATGCTTAAGGGCTAATAGTCAAACTATTCTGACTGCTAAACTATGGCTGTTATGCCATCAGAACTACAACTACTTCCATATTTCTACAGTGTGTATAGGATTCAAGGAGAAACATGGGGAGAGATACTGGTTTATTCAAATATTTGCACGAGTTATGGAACAACAGCAGGGATTTTTCTGGCCATCTTAAATGGCATTTTGCCTTTTACTATACATGCTGAAGACAAATAGGTGGTGGTAAAAAGCAACTTACATAGTTTGGAAGGGCCTCATCTCTCATTGCAAGAAAAAAAAAGACTTTTATCTTGGTGATAAAGAGGTCTGCTGGGAAATGTAGAACAAGACAGTTTCATGAGAATGTATTTATTTCAACATACTCCTTTTTTCTTCCTTAGATGTAGTTATGGAGTATTTGAATGCAGCAGGTGCATTTGAATGTCCTCCAGGACCTGAATGGTTTGGGGTCTAGTATTTCTCTAGTAAGGAGGATTTGGATTTAAAGAACACTTTTCTGTGTGAACAGAACAGTTAGTTTCAATGCTGAGTAATTTCATGTTCAATCCTCCTATCTTAGAAGATTTATGCCTAAAAAGGAAAGGTCTTGGCCAGAAGAGGGTGCGAAATTACCTATCAAGTCAAAACATGTTTTTGTGTATTTTAAAGACAACTTTATGGCACACAAAAACATTGAGGGAAAACAAAAGTTGCAGTATGCTCACCAGAAAGCTCTCCCTTAGCTGAGAGGAGCTTTCTGTGCAACTATACTCTTTGTATCACAAAAAACATCAAGACTCAATATGGTAACACCAAAAGCTGTGCTCACAATAAAAAATCTCTCAGTGCTAAAAAACGTTGTCAAGAAGCTAGGCAGTATTGATACAGTCTTCTGTGTACTACATAGGCTATTTCTGACTGATACATGAATGACATGGAATGCATGTCTGGGCCTCTTCAGGTATATTTTAATCTATTAAAAAATTCATATAAGTAGATCTCTCAAAATCCTGTGATATTTTGTAATAATGTTGTCATATCTCCAAAGTGACAGTATGATAACTTTCTTCACACTGAGAATATACCTGACAGTACCCTGTGACTCCATCACAGAACTAAAAAAAAAAAAATATTTTAGAACAAAAGATGATATTTGGCATAAGTCAGAATGGCAGCCTGCTCCTCACAGGGTAAACAATGAGGAAACCTACAGGAGTGTCCCCATTATGTCAGAATGACTATGTATTTGGAAAAGTGCCAAATAATGATTAATTTTATTCTTGACTAATTCATTTCTCAGATTACCAAAAAACATTTTTAATTTTTTTACTCCATCATTCATATAAATTGAAGTTACTCATTGAACAAAAGTGCTAACAATATTTTGACCTGAGACTCTCCAAAGAGGACATTGTTTTGAGTTTGACATTCAGACTTTGAAAGCCAGCCCCTTTTGGTGGGATACCTCTACCTTCCCTTCAAGTGAGAAAGCATTTCAGAGAGAATTGCTTTCAGGGTAGCACTAGTTCTTAATTAATTAGCTAGGGAGAAAGAAAAGACAGACTATTAATACACTGTAGTGGTTTAGCCCCAGCCAGCAGCCAAGCCCCATGCAGCCACTTGCTCCCCACCAGCAGGACTAGGGAGAGACTTGGAAGGGTAAAAGATGGAAAATTCATTGGTTGAGATAAAGCCAGTTTGATAGTAAAAGCAAAAGCAACACACAAAAGCAAAGCAAAACAAGGCATTAATTCATGGCTTTGCATGGGCAGGGAGGTTCAGCCATCTCCAGGAGGGCAGAGTCCCATCATTTGTAATGTTTATTGGGGAAGAAAAACACCATCACTCCCTTCCTCCCCCTTCCTCCCTCCACTTTATTTACTGACCATGATGTTGTGTGGTCTGGAATATCCCTCTGGTCAGCTGAGGTCACCTGTCCTGGCTGGGTCTCCTCCCAGCCTCCCAAGCACCCCCACATTCATTGCCAGCATGGCAGTATAGAAAGCAGAAAAGGCCTTAGCTCTGTGCGAGCCCTGCTCAGCAATAAAAAAAAACATCTCTTTACTATCAACCCTGTGTTCAGCACAAATCCAAAACACAGCTCCATACCAGCCACTGTGGAGAAAAGTAACTCTATCCCAGGAAAACCAGCAAAATATTTTTTTCCAAGATACCGCTCCAAAAGTATATTGGATGCAATGCACCATTTCATTATAGGAATAGTGAACCTACAGTATGATATTTTCCCTTCTTTCTCTCACTTTTAGGGTTTTCCTCTGGTATAAAAAACCAAGAGTGATAACTTCAAAGTTGCATTACAGCAGTGATGCAAAACAAGTAGATATTAAGGAAGCTCTAGCTGGGATGTTGTTTATCATACAGTATTTACAGAGGAGATCTTAGGTGGCTACAGCTGAAGCAGAATAAACCAGTCTAAGCCTAGCTATATGTATGTCCAAGTAAGATATCACAGTCTAAGACAAATAAAATACTTTTGGGTTTCTCAGAAAGATTCCTTCAGTAAGTGGAGTACCAGCAATCATGAGCTGCAGGAAACATTAGCAGTGAATTGTAAATTCACCTAAGGTAAGAGCAAGCAGAGATTTATTTCACTTTCTTTCACAAAGCAGACTCTGGAGGGTTAGTATTAAGGTAACCAAAGATCCTTCCTGATTTACAGACAAAAATGTAGTACAGCCATTTTACTGGTTTTTACTGCTTTTGTAATTTTTTACTGTTTTTTCTAGCAGGTGAAAGGTTAGAAGCAGCTCTGTATCCAGAGAAGAAAAATATTTGCAGAAGAAATGTATGAAGGAAAACGTGCTTGAATTTTTAATTATTTTTGGTACCTTTTTGGTTGTCTTCTTCAGTGTAAGACTGCTGATGAGACTGCTTGTATTTTTTGCCCCCATGAGACTCTAGACAAAAATGTTGTCATTTAAGTGTGTCTACCTCAGCTTTAATCAGTGGCCATCACAAAAAAAAAAAAAAAAAAAAAAAAAAAAAAAAAAAAAAAAAAAATTGTTATTTAAAGAGATGATCAGTGGCCATCACAAAAAAAAAAAAAAAAAAAAAAAAAAAAAAAAAAAAAAAAAAAAGTCTGGTTGTACTGAAGTGTTCTAGCAGCATTGGGACTTAGAAACCCTCTAGAAATGGTGTTACTCTCCAGTTCCAGGTTATGTCTATTTCTTTTGATATTTGAGTATATGAAGGAGAAGGAGATAAGAAGACTTGCAGAAATTAGTAGTTTCTGATGCTAAAAGTGCATAATGCAAAGATGTGTTAATCTGTACTGAAGTTGAACATGCAGCCTCCAAAAAGGTCAAATCCTGCCACATTGTCTGCTCTGAAACAGAACCCCACAGGGAATGAACAGGCAAGTGGTACTTAATCAGTGGCTTACTGTACATAGGTAGGTATGAATCCATCATGCTGTTGTTTTTCCCAAGTATATTCTTCTTTGACGGGGAAGAGGATTTGCAATCAAACATCCTTGTATGTGATTTCCTATCAAGCTGATCTCACAGAGCAGATGCCTATCACTATCCCCAGCCTGTGGATTTAGCTGCAGATCTTAAAAGTCATCTGAGTAAATAAAGTACCAGGAAGTGATCCAGAGGGGTTTACATGCAGTGTCTCTTTTGAAGTCATACATAATGTAAAATTTCCCTCAAAAGGAGTCACATTGTTGCTAAATCCTACCTCATGTGTTTTAAGCTTGACTCCCAGCTCCCAGCCAATGTCTGTCTATGTATTGGTGCTTTTTCATCAGAGTCAGTCTTCCCACAGAATCTGGGCCTTGCAACTAGAGGTTGTGAGGACTGATAACAGTGAAGCACTGGAAAGCCTTTTCTCAGCTCAGTGTACTAGAATATTATCTGTCTGATCCTGAGAAGTTGTGTTACCTGCACACTTATTTCCTTCTTTTTTTGGTCAGGTATTTCATATCCAAGCCACACTAAGCTGATGTTACTCCTCTCAGGCTCTTCCAAGGCACCACTAGTACCCTGTCTCTCTCTGTCTCCCTCTTGCACATTCCAGCCTTGGAGAAGTGAGCTCCGCTCTTCCATTGGCTCCATTTCCCCAGAGATTCTTGCTTATGGAAAACAGCCTGTGCTTGGAAGGGCTCCAGGCTTGCTTGCTTGCCCCATTGAGAGCTGCCACTTTTGATCTTTACCTGTGTGCAAGGTAACCACAGGGCATGCACGAAAGCGCATTTCATACATCACCATCCAAGAAGCACAGCGGAAAAATTTTTGGGAGGCAAAACGTTCTTGTCATAGATATGTGTCCTACTTGGGAAAATATTCCATGGTACCACACACCTTTTATTTTCCTTCTGTGTGTAGTTGGTGCTGATGTTCATTCTGCAAGTTCTCACTCTTCAGAAAATAGGATCTGCTTGTGTTGCTTCTGCTACTCTCTGTGGCTCTGTGGATATTCTTTGCCAGACTGCAAGGAATGTTTTTTCAAGCTGAAATGCTTTCTTCAAAGAGAAGAATGCATGTCCCTGCTCCTGGCTACACATGTACATTGTGTTAATACTTGTGAGTAGTGGCCCTGAAACGGAAGCAGAAGAGTAACATAAAATAAATAAAATTATGTAATTTTTAAAAAATCTTGCTTCTGCTTGTAACCTCTCTGAATCCTTGAATATGTTTTGGAGATGAAACAACAAGTAACACTCCAATTTTTGAGTTATTTGACTCATGGTGAGGTAGGGAATAGACTAGAATAGACTAGTTCTGTTATGTTCTGTATAACAAATTATGAGCCAGGTCTGCGGGCTCTATGCAGGAAAGAAGCTATCTGCAATGGGTGCCCCAGGCCCATCCAGAACAGAGAGTCAGAGAAGAGCACAACTACAACATTGCTAAAGCAGAGACTGAATGCTCCAGGGAAATGAACAAGTATTTTTCATATCAGAAAGTATTGCAACCATTTAATTCTGGAGCACCTCCTGCTCCACACTGAGGGCTTGATCTTGAGCCAAGATCTTCGATCTCCCAGTGTCAGAGATGAGGGAATTTGCCACCCTGTGGAGGCCCAGCTAAACTGGATAAACACAGAGGACTCTTATAAAACCCACAGTATCCATGTAACTTTTGCAAATGTGTTTAAATGGACAACTGATCTCAAGAAGATCCATAGCTCTCACGCCCATCAGAAGGTACATGCCTCCTTCAAAAACAGTGAAGAGCCAATGCCCAAGCTGACAAAATTGCCCATTCTGTCCTTTCTCCAGTGCAGGGCTGGGAAGAAATGTCATCAAGGATTTCCTCAAAAAGTAGTGGTAGGGAAAGGAGGAGGGAGCAAGAAGAATAAAATCAAATAATATAAAAAAGAATAGAATAATTGAGTTGGAAGGGACCTACAATGATCATCGAGTCCAACTGCCTGACTACATCAGAGCTTTAACTATTGGTAAAGCATATTATTAAGGGTGTTGTCTAAAAGCCTCTTTGACACTGACCAGCTCAGGACATTGAAAACCTCTCTCGGGAGCCTGTTCCAGGGTTTGATCATCCTCTGGGTAAAGAAATGCTTCCTCATGTCAGGAAACTTCTGCTTATGGATGCAGCTTTGAGCCATTCCCATGCATCCTGGCTACAAAACCAAGGAAGAAATCATCACCTCCCTCTCTCCTTGCCCTTCTCAGGAAGCTGCAGAGACCAGTGAGGTTGCCTCTCAGCCTCCTCTCCAAACAAGAAAACCCCAGTGTCCTGACTGCTCCTCACAGAACACTCTGCCAACCCCTTCCACAGCTTTGCTGCCTTCCTCTGGATTCATTCAGGGACCTTCACATCCTTTTGAAATTGTGGGGCCCAGAAGCACACACAACACTCAGGGTGAGGCCACACCAACACCAAGTACAGCAGGAAAATCCCTCCTTTGAAGTGCCTGGTGGAGCTGTATTTGATCCATCCCAGGACATGGTTTGCCCCCTGGGCTGCCTGGGCACACACTGCTGATTCCTGTCAAGCTTCCTGCCAGCCAGCACCCCCAGACCCCTCCTGCAGGGCTGCTCTCTTGGAGTGGCCAATCCTCACCCAATTTAGACTTGTGCTCAGAAATTTGGGAAAATGTTGTCCCAAGGTGACTAGCAGGGACAACTGAAACTTCAAGTTAATCAGAGCATTAGTTTTCCTGTTGGATAGCTACTTAATGATAATGAACTGCAACAAAAGTTCAGATCTTCTTGGCACTTTAAATGCAATGAGATTTTAACTTCAAGTTATTATATATGTTATTATCACACAGAAACATAACATTAGCATCTTAGATAATAAAAGTAAAACAATCACCTTGACAAAACATAATATGACAGATAAAAATAATAATTCTTACTGCTATCTCTTTATATATTGTAGGATATTTAGGTCTTTCAGATGATGAACTTGTTAAAACAATTCTGCATCTCATGTTGCAAAACAGTTTTCTAGATTGATAATAGAAATTATTTACTCCAGTCATCACTCTTTTAAGACTGTTTGAGCATACCTTTGTTAAAATAGAGGCAACCCTTACAGCACCTATTCCATAAAAATATCCTCTACTAAACCCATTCAGTACTTCTCAACCTATTAGTGCTTTGCAAGTAGCAGTGGCCTCAGAAGAATTTAGTTAATGGAGGAAGATACTAAGAAGACAGTATGTTACTGAATCTAAATAAGGCTACTTTGCCGTCCATTTTTGGAGATAGCAATTTGTTGCAAAAGTGAGTTATTTACAGGAGCAATGGTTACACTCTGTGTAGCTGTAGTGCCTTCAAAAAGCTGCTTCCTTTTGATGCAGGCAATAGAAATGCATTGCAGAAAAAACTGATGTTTTTTTGCAGGCAAAGTGATGTGTCTAAATGTAGATGTACACCAAATGAGCCACTGGAAAATCAAGGAATAAATCTCTGCTCAAAATCAGAGTCTATCCACATATTCATCCTAAGTTAACAGTTCTGGAGCCTGACTGGAGGCAGTGTTTACTCATGTTTCCCAAGTTACAGGAGTTGCCAATCAGAAGGAGACCATTAAACACTGAGGAAATAATTTACTGGGGAATCCACAAAGCAAAACCACCAGTTGCTTGCATTAGAAGGCTTCTCTTTGGTATTCATTGATACACAGTGTTCATTTAGCAACCCCTGCAAAATATCATGATTTATAGGAGGTGAAGGTTGTTTCCTTTTCTGCTTTTGTTATTGAAATACTAAATGGTAATCATTTCAAGGTCCTCCCCAGTACTTTTCAAACAGCTTCCTGTCATTACTTCTTCATTTATGTAATATACTATACCAAAACTCTCAGAAGATGCCATAAGATCCTGCTCATAACTGGGTTAATTTATTCATAGAACCATTTTCTTTACATGGCTGTGCTACTCTAGGAAGGTCAAAGAGCAGCTTCCACTAAATGCTAAAACTGTTGTACACAACTGTCTTTACATTTCTTCTGAGTTTAAAACTGGATCCCAGCTAATAGAGTTTTATCTTTGTTTATGGTAGAAGTAGATAGTTGGAATCTCTTATTTTCTGTCATAAGTCCTGTTCTCACCTGGTTAAGTCCAAAGTTCACACTTGTAAGTGACGGAAGAATTTATAATGATTCAATGTCTGTGTTTCTTATAGTTAAAAAAAAAAAAAAAGTTAATTTGACTGTATATGAAAATCAGCAAAAGATGGCAAACAGCATAAGTAATGGCTAACAAGTTGCAATTTAAATACTGAGGAGATAAGCACTAGCATGAAAAAAATTAAGCATATCAAATTTTATTATGCCTCTAGGGATAGGCAAATTTTTCTCTTCTGTATAAAACTTTATATAAAATTCTGCTATCATTGTTATATTTCATTTTTTAAAGAGATGGGTTTTATAAATATAGATTGTTGGGGGTTTGGGATTATAGGTTGGCTTGTTTTTTAACTTAGTACAACTGTCTGCACACAAAAGAAGCCTAGAAGGATAGAAAGCAAATTTCTAGCTGACTTTGTCACATAAGCCACACAACATAATATTTTAAAACTTTTAGAGTACACTTGAACCACTTTGACTTCCTGAGATGGGTTCCATGCAGTTCAGAGAAGCCTACATCTTGCTTGTACACGCATGAAAATCCCATTGCATGAAAGGCATGCAGACTTACAAAGGCTACTATTAATTTTATAGCATATGTCTCATCTATGATTTCAGTGTTGATTTTTTTCCATGTACAATTGAAACCGATGTAGGAAGTTCCAATTGAGGATATGATGAAGTAAAGAATAATCCTTACTATTCAAGTTTCCCAAGTGATTTTTCATTGTATGGATTTAGAATTTTAGTACTCTACAACCCCACAATGTAGAATATTTTAAAGAAATTCCCATGCATTTTAGACTGTAAATAATTTAATATTCAGGTTTTGTAAAAGGACTAGATAAGATTGGTTGCCTTGGTTTTTAAATCAATTTCATTAATTTTTCCTTGTTTTTTTAACAAATTCAAAATAGGATCTGTCTGTTTGTATTGCAAACCAGGGAAACTACTCTAATTGTTCTTATCTTCACTTACACATAGATTTAAGAATGCTTGGTTTGTGCACTAGTTGCTGACCAATTGATTTCATAGGAAGGAGTCTCAACAGCTTCATTAGGTGTTGGGTTAAGCCAACAGTAAGGCCATGAATGCAAAATCATGGGACACAGTTTCAAAATTCATAGCAAGAATCCTCTGGTATTTCAGTGTTTTTCATTAAGAGACTGTTCTCCGTGTTCTTGTTATGCGAAAAACTAGTGAAGCTGACTACTGGGGATCAGGAGATTTTTATGAACTTTTCTTTCTTATTTTTCTTCTCATATTCCCTTTTCTTGTTGATGACTCTGTTCAGCAGACTAAACTAAAAAGACAGACTATGCACAATAGAAGCCTGCCAAAGAGAAGTCACTGTCAATCCATGTGTTTAGGATTGAGAGTCATGGTCCTTCTATCTCACTAGGACTAGATGTTTTCTTTCTGCATTTCTTCTTTTTCTGTACGAGAATGGTCTTCATAGGCAAACACACATGCCAGTAGTTATCCTGTGTTTCAGACCAAATTCTGCAATGATAAAAGATCCAGTTCCCAAAACCATCTTGTGTTCCATCTTCATGAGAGCAGAGCTGTTGGGCTACAGCCGTCTTCATTTCCATCCCTTGCTGTTCTAACACTAGGTGCTTTCGGTGTTTGGAAACCACTGTTGAAATACACCACCACAGACCTTTCACAGAAGGGTAGGGGTATCTGTAAATGCGAAGGAAGAAAAAAATAGATCCTGATGTTTTCCTGGCACTGTATTTCAAGGTGTGTCTGTTTTAGAAAAAAACATCAAATCTCACATGTATAGATACACTTCTGCTTTGTATTCTGGGCTGATTTTCTTAGCATTCTTCTGTGTCTCTTTAGCAGAGAAATCTATTACTGTCCCATGACAATTCCTTAGAACATTTAAATCTTACCTATGTTGAAATTATATTTTACTACATATTATATTACTAAATTAAGTGTGTATTTTTCTATGCAAAACAGAGACATGTGCAGCTTAAAATAACTTTGCTTGTTCTTGGATGTCTACATTTGCTTTACGTAGTAAACATTAAAAAAGCTTAAAAATATTTTTTAATGAATGTGAATGAAAAATATTACAAAAGAATAAAAATCTAATGCTGTCTTTAAACCTCCCATACTACAATTGAGTACAATTCCAACAAGCCACAGGTGTACACCATATGCATAGGTGCAAATGTGAGTATGAGGTCTGATGACAGTTCTGGGTCCACAAAGCATTCATCTCAATATAAACATCTGTTATGTATTCAAAGCAAAACTGTGCAGAATATAGAGCTATAATTGAGGTTTTAAATGCAGAGATATCAGGAAACTCCAGGTTATTGCCCCAACAGGAACTCAGATTTGATCACATTATACAAAGATAGTATTTTTTATTAGTGTACATGATGTTAGGCTTCATGCCTTATTATACTGAGATGGAATTGCTTCAGCTCAACAGAGTGTAGGGACTACTGACTCAGAGTGATGCACTTATTTCTCAATTATGGGACTGATGCACTCTTCTGGCAGAGGGGCTCTAATGAGCTGGGCTGTTGTTAGCTGTCAATATACATTGTGTAAATCCTGTGGTTTGATTGGCTGCTCCCTGTCATAAACCAGCAATAAATACGATGTGCCCAACTTCTGTATTCCACTGCTGACAGCTGAAGTTGCCAAATCCTTTGCATTATATAGAAAAGACCCTGTTATCAGATGCTTATAATTTGGCCAAACTTTAGCCATGCAGGATTAAATTTCCTGTGCCTTGTGTCTGCCTTTAGGCGAATGTCCTTTATAATGTCTTCTAAAACCATTTCTGAGAAAGAAATAAGGGAAACTATATTAACCACACAAGGTCTCTTCACAGTTCTCTCTTCATGTCTTGCTGCATTTCCAAAAGTACAGCCTGAAAGGCAAAAAAAAAGTCAGGCTAAATTACTGGGGACTGAAAACCTTGGTTTGGTGCAGTTGAGAAGCCTGGGACAAGAGGAGGTATATAATCTTTCGTATTTTCTTTGGCATTTTTATCATTTTAACCCCAGATCAGTCACATGTAAACTAAAGACTCACTCCTACATCAGATCAAATAGCTTTTAACAGTGTCAATCTTCTTGAAATATCAACAGTACCTATACTGCTTTCTGGGAGTTTTTAAACAAATATTATAAAAGGAATCCTCTTAGCACCAAGGTGTCTCAGACTAAAGGCTTACCGTGCCCTCTCAGATGCAATAGCTCAATATCACTAGCAATCAGAAAAGAAGAAAACATCAATCTGTCACTCTGGCAGACTGAAGTGTCTTCATGCTTAATAGCTGAGGTTTTAGTCCATTGTGATTTGGACCTCCATTCTAATGAAAATACATTCTAAAAATAATGATTACAAAAATATCACAGAGAGCTGTCAGGTGGAAACTTTTGAGAAAATTAAAAATATGCCTGCCTTCCTTCCTTCCTTCCTTCCGAAAACTTGGTATTGGGAGTGGGAGAAAAGGTCACCTTGGAGGATCAGAGATAGAGAATTAAAAGAAAGGGGCTGGGAGTGGGAGAGAGGGAGGGGGTATAGGGGGAGGCTGAGGAGGGAAGGAGGGAAGGGGACGCAGGATTTCTAAGGAGGCCTGACCCGGGAGGATAAAATATCCTGTTTTCATTGGTTCAAATGAACCATTAGGGAGAGAGTAATTTGTTGACCTTTTTGCTGCCTTATCATGAGATGAACAGCCTTAACATGGGCTTCACGTTTGCCTTAACCTCACCGTAAATCATAGAAGAATCGATTTTTTCTTTTTCCTTCCCCCCCCCCCCCCCCAATTTTACTCCCTCTCTCTTTCTCTCTTAAGCAGAATGAAAAGAGTTCTTTAACCAAACAGATGTAAATACGTAAGTGGTAGGGATTTTTTTAAAAAGTATGTTTTTCAGTTCATCTAACAAAGACATATCTGTCTGCTCGAATGATTCCTTACTGAATATGAATGAGAAGCCCTTTAATGAGGTACGGTAATTAAGCTCTGGCAAGCCCCCCTAGCCCCCTGTCAGCAGCTTCCCAGGCAAACAGCCATTGAATCCAGTGATTGACAAACCAGACACTGGACATGTACTGTAGCTGATGGGGAACAATGGGCTGGGGGGCCGTGGTATCTGACATACCCGGCTGTTTCAGCCCCATCAAAGGGCCAGGCTCCTGGGGTGTCCATCTTGCTGTCCTGAGGGGCTGGGGCTGCAGGTTTACCTGCCAGGCTCTCCTGGCTCCTCTCAAGGTGCCGGTCCCGGCTGGGTGTGGGCTGTGTTCTCTCCATGTGTGGCTGTGCAGGAGCAGGTTCTCTTCTTCGGCACTCGTGTGTCACAGTGTTCGGCTCATAAATCTTTTTAAAAGTCTTTAACTATAGAATAAGATTCATTATCCATCGTGTTTGCCAAAATGCTATTTAATAAGTTGGGTGTTTTATTAACCCTGACAGAAAAGAAAACAGGGCTCTTTATCTCCAGCTGTTAGAGACAGATATGGGATTTCTCCGAACAGTTTTGCTCAACATATTGCAAAATGAGTATGTTTAGCAGGTGTGGACTGACTGGCTTACAGTTGAATTGCACACCTTTTCCTGCTGTCCCATACCCTAGATAAACAGCATCCATGTTTGCAGAAACCATGTAAGAAGCATTTGTAAGGAAAAAAATTACACCAAGAAAAAAGTGCAACACAAAAGCCTAGAAGTCCTGGTTTCCACCACCCTGTAACTGTTGCTGCATGATCGCTCAGCAGCCCAGATGAGAAGGATTCATCTTTGTTTTAATTGATTGTAGCCATATGGATTGGCATTGTAAGGGAGTGCTTGATTTCTAGGCCAAGAGGTTAATTTCCTTCCTGTATGTCATCAATTCTATAACACATGCATGTGCATTACACTGTCCTCATGGTCATTTGGAAACACAGGTAGTGAAGGCCTGTCTGCAGGCTTCGTAGAACAAACTGGAAAATTATTTGAAACGTATGATGCCAACTTGCATTTAGAAAGCATTTACAGAGAGGTACTTTTCAGGGAAGAGATGGAAGAAAGTGAATAATTTAAACATTTCCTATCTCCTAAATAACACTGAAAATATTTGCAAATATGTATATAAGCAAACATTATCTGAATAAGCTGTTGGAGTAATTTGTCAAAATTGGCAATCTCCTCTTATTAAAATTGAAAGCTCAACACTCTTTCTTCCTTCCTGGACTTTTTTTTCTTCAAAAAGCAGGGATAAATCCCAGTAGTACAATTAAAACACCAGCTAAATATTACTTCATTGGGCTTAACGATAGATTACAATGTGTGCATAATGACCCAGTTCTAGTAATATCATCTGATTTAGTAAGGAAATCAGAGTTTGCCATATGTTCACCAATAAGGTCTTAGAAATTCTTCTTCTTCTTCTTGATTCCTTCCTTCTTTCCACAGAAGTATGGGGTTGTTACTAGGCTTGACAGTGAATGCCAGCTGGTGTTCTCTTTGGTGGAAGAATATCACTCTTGAGAATAAGACTACAACCCATAGCCTTAGTAGTGGAAACACAGTGGCAGGGAGGTTGTACTAAACTGCACTGGTTAAGGCTCTAACTTTGTGAGTTTTTACTTTAACAACACAAAATCCTAAAGAAAACCAAATAATTGGGTGCAAAATTTTCTTCAACTTTTACTTCAAGGAAAGATAGAAGTGAAATTTTTTTACCAAGCCTTTCCAGGAGAAAAATAACCAACTTTAACCCCCCAGGCCTCATTCAGAGATGATTTCCCTCCACCCCCCTACCTCCCCCATGCACACATCCATGTATCTGTGAACTGAGTAGAAATTAAAGCAGAATTTGACTCTGTGTAATGAAATCTATTTTTTCCTCAAAAAAAGCCTGTCACATTACAAATGCGAACTCTTTCTAGTAAATTGTCCTTTAATTTTATTTCTTTCCTGTGCTTTTTCCTTTCCCCCCCCCCCCCCCCCCACCTTTTTTCCCCCTTTTC